>NW_026067907.1:14954109-14977072 GCF_014885135.2 Alexandromys fortis | reverse complement strand
CAGCCCTCATTGTCTGCCATATTCAGAGAGTCCGGTTTTATCCCATGCTTTTTCAGTCGCAGTCCAGCTGGCCTTGGTGAGCTCACAATAGATCAGCCCCACTGTCTCCGTGGGTGGGTGCACCCCTCGTGGTCCTGACTTCTTTGCTCATATTTTCCCTCCTTCTGTTCCTCCTTTGGTTCATTAATCTATGTCATTAAAAAATCTTCATAATGGATTTATTTGAACTATGCAGTCAATGTACCCCGATGTTAATTTAAGTAGCTAGAAGTGCTAACTGAACCCCCATGGGTTTGCCTTTTGTTCTCCTTTTGCTTCCTTCTCACTGTCCTTCCTGCTTCTGTGCTGTCTCAATTCACATTTTGATAAATACACAATGGTGTAATTAAAATAGGGAGACTAAAGAAAGCAGCATCATCTGTAAAGTCTGAAATGATTTCAAAGCACAAAAGTTTCAAAACATCTCTGATTTAAATGTTTTCTTATGTATTGTGCATGTTTTGGTGAATTTTGACCTTTCCCTCCTCATAGAGAATTCATTTAACGATAATGCTGTGTGACCTGAACTCTGTGGTGTACTGCTTGGTTTTGTGTATAACTTGACACAAGCTAGAGTCATCAGAGAGGAAGGACCCTCAGCTGAGGAAATGCCTTTATGAGACCCAGCTGTAAGGCATTTTTTTTTTCAATTAGTGATCAGTGGGGTGGGCAATGCCATCTCTGGGCTTGTGGTCCTGGGTTCTATAAAAAAAAAAAGCAGAATGAGCAAGACAGGGAAAGTAAGCCAGTAAGCAGCTCCCCACTATGGCCTCTGAATCAGCTCCTGCCTCCAGCTCCTGCCTTTCCTGGGTTCCTGTTCTAATTCCTTCCAGTGATGGACTATGATCTAGAAGTGTATGCCATCACAATTACCCTTTTGTCTCTACCTTGCTTTTTGGTCATGGTGTTTTTTTTTTTTTAATATTTATTTACTATGTATACAATATTCTGTCTGTGTGTATGTCTGCAGGCCAGAAGAGGGCNATATTTATTTACTATGTATACAATATTCTGTCTGTGTGTATGTCTGCAGGCCAGAAGAGGGCACCAGACCCCAATTACAGATGGTTGTGAGCCACCATGTGGTTGCTGGGAATTGAATTTAGGACCTTTGGAAGAGCAGGCAATGTTCTTAATCTCTGAGCCATCTCTCCAGCCCCCTGGTCATGGTGTTTTGTTGCAACAATAAAAACCCTAAGTAAGACAAATTGGTATTAGTGTAGTAGGGTATTGCTGTGACAGATATGATCATGTTTTGGGGAGGATTATTGAAGGATTTTTGGAACCTGGGCTAGAAGAACCATTGAGTGTTAAGACCTCTGAGGGATGTTCTGTGGGAGTTTGGAAGATAAGAATGTTGAAAGCAGTGCAGAGGGTGGAGGCCAGGCTTGTGAAATTTCAGAGGGAAGTTTAGAGACTCTATCAAGGTCAATTGTTATTTTGAGTTAAGATTCTGTGGCTCTGGTTAGCTGGGGCTGAAGAATCAGCTGTGATTAAAAAGATGCCAGGATTACTAAAATTAAACCTTTATGTTACTCAGACAATTGATGCTGGTTGTCTGGAGCTAAGAAATTAGTGCTAATAAAGAAAAGACCAGCATTGTTGAGGTGAAAACTTCTGGGAAGTGTTTTCTGAGAACATAAAGAAGCTGTGTTCCAGAGGTGGCAATGGTTGTACCTCGTGTTGGTAGCCAGACTTGGGAATGTGTGTCACCCAGGTGTTACTAGTTTTGAAGGCGTGAAGGGGTCATGGAGAGAAACTGAGGCTTGGCGCTGTAAAAGGCTAGGAGAGGCCATAGATGAAGGTGCAACCTCAGTAGCAGTTGAAGGCCTAGGATTGAAGGGGTCATGCAAAGGAGTTGAGGCTTGGCATGAAGAGAGCCTAGGAGAGGCTACTGGTGAAAGTGCAGCCCAGTTGCAGCAAGTTCATAGGTAAGCTAGAATAACATATAAACCAGCAAACTAAAAGAAAAAAAAAGAGCTTATCTCAAATGACAAAAAGAGAGGACCAAGACCTGAGGTTTCTCTCTGACTCCTGCACATATCCTATGGCATGCATGTATCCACATTCATGAACATGACAATGTTATCCATATATGTACACATCATATACATATATTAGATTAAAAAAAGAATACATTCTTTTTCTGGTATGGGGGTAACTAATGACTTTCTCATTGGTTTTAAAACTCTCTCCAGAGGAGGGAATTTATGTAAAATGCAAACATTACCTGAGAATCCTTGAAGCCAGATGAAGGAAGTGGAAGGCACTCTGTATTGTAATGAAAAACTACATTAAAGCTGACCTCCTCCTGCTCCTGCCATATATTCCCTGATGAATGTTGGTAGCTTTATTTTAATTCCCTTTTCTTTATGTGTGTGTGGATGTGTGCTTGCGACAATAAGTTTCATTAAGGCTGTTTATGAGAGCATGAGAACTTCAACAACGGTTATACCACTGAAGAAAATCTCTCTCCTATCAACCATTCATTGTGTATTTATCCCCAGGGAGGAAGGAACCCTGTAAACACCACGGCACACACACCCCGACACACAGACACAGACACATAGACACAGACACACACACACACACACACACACACACACTTCCGTGACCGAATGTTACCAGGCCCAGTCTTGGGCAGTTGATCAAAGCTGTCATGAATTCAAGAATGAAACAGTCATGTCATTCCTGTAAGTGAGTATTCCATACCATTCCCTTCCTCTGGCTCTTATATTCTTTCTGCCCCCTTTTCTGCAATATTCTCTGAGCTTAGTAGGGGAGTACTATAGATTTCCTATACCAAGTTTCACTATTTCAGCTCTTTAACAAGAAACCCCAGTTGGTTTCTTGTGGTTTAGGTGTGACCATTTCCTTATTCTTTGCTGATCTGTATTTTCTCCGCTTCCTTTGGCTCTCAGTTTTATCATCTTACTCCATATTGCTGTTAAACTGTTAAAGCTGTGAAGACTTTAGGACTTATTAGCACTCCTGAGTCAGAACCCTTATTGTTTGTATCTCTGTGGTATCATCTCACTTCTGCCTCTGTCCAGAAATCCGTACATATTGCATTGATGCCTGACTGCAGCTGCTTTACAGCTCTCTGTCGAGCCCTATGCTTCTGTCATAAATTCTTGGAGGGCTCACCCTACTATCAGTTTGCATTTGGGATAGCTGCTCTGGTTTCTGCCATCTCTTTCCCATGTCATCTGGTTAATCCTCTTTTACTTCTTCTTAGGTTCACTGTATCTAGCTCATATCGATCAGCTTCCTTCAAGGTTAAATGCTGAAAAAAAATTAAATATCAGCTGGTAAAAGAATATGTTCTCTGGCATTTGCTTTTAAATAGTCAAGAAAAATCAACTACCCCAAAATGACAGAAATATAGATTTTCTAGTGGGAAGTACACTTGAACGCATTGGCACAGGAGATCACTTCCTAAATATAACTCCAGCAGCACAGGCACTGAGAGAAACAATAAATGGGACCTCCTGAAGCTGAAAAGCTTCTGTAAAGCAAAGCACATGGTCAACAAGACAAAACGATAGCCTACAGAATGGGAAAAGATCACTAACCCCACATCAGACAGAGGTCTGATCTCTAAAATATGCAAAGAACTCAAGAAATTGGTCATCAATAGAACAAATAATCCAATAAAAAAGTACAGACTTAAATAGAGAAATCTCAACAGAGGAATCTAAAAGGGCTGGAAGACATTTAAGGAAATGTTCAACATCCTTAGTCATCAGGGAAATGCAAATCAAAACAACTCTGAGATTCCATCTTACACCTATAAGAACGGACAAGATAAAAAACACTGATGACAACTTATGGGGATCTTGGGAGAGGATTGAAGGGAAGGGGAGAGGTAAGGAGGGGAGCAGAGAAAAATGTAAAGCTCAATAAAAAAGAAACATAGATTTAAAAAAAATGACACAGTGTTGACACTTGTTAAAGCTGGATGGTTTGTATTATTATTTTATTTTGTAAATACATGGGATTTTTCATGATAAAAACTAAAAAAGAAACACACAAAGAGGAGTAGAAAATTGTCTTTTAGCCAAGTAGGAAGGGTGGATATTAGGTAAAAGTAGTACTCTGTCTTCTTGACATATACAGGTCAGTACATTTTCTGTAAATTGTCCTTTGCTTAGAACTACTTTATGAAGTTTATGCCTTGGTTTCATTTGACCTTAAAATTCTTGTCATGGTTGGTTGTCCTAGGCAAGGGTTTGGGTTTTAAACAAAGACATGTAAGCAAAGTTTTGTGGCTTGAATGTGAAATGCCCCCCATAGGCTTACATGTTTTGAACATTTAGCTCCCAGCTGATGGTATTATTTGGGAAGGGCCTAAAGCCTTTAGAAGAGGGAGCATTGCTGGAGTTAGTGGATAACTGGAGATGGAGCTTGATGTTTTATAACCCAACCTTACTTCCTGTTCATTTTTCTGGCTGTGGATGCAATGTTATCAACCATTCTCCTCTTCCTGCCACCATGCCTTCCCTGTATTCTTTTACGTCTTCCTTGTCTTGATGAACTGTGACCTTGAACTGTAGGCCCGAATAAATTCCTTCTCATTTGAATTGCATTTGTCAAGGTATTTTATTATGGTAACAGAAAAGCAACTAAGCCATTGAATGTCTAAAATCCAGTGCTGTTAATATTTAGATAGTTATAGGTGCTGTTAGATATTTTGGAGGGCTGTCCGGTTTACTGTAACATGTTTATCAGTAGTCCTTGGCTATATCAAACAAGAGACTAGGTGTGCCTGGTGGTGGCCCAAGCCTTTAATCCCATTTCTCGGGAAGTAGAGGCAGGCAGATCTCTTGTGAATTCGAGGCCAGCCTCCTCTATAAGAGCTAGTCCCAGGACAGGCACCAAGAGAAACCCTGGCTCAGAGACACACACACACACACACACACACACACACACACACACACACACACACACAGAGAGAGAGAGAGAGGAGAGAGACACACACACACACACACACACACACACACACACACACACACACACAGAGAGAGAGAGAGAGAGAGAGAGAGAGAGAGAGAGAGAGAGAGAGATTAATATCTCCTGGGGAAGAGGGCAAAGTTACATATAGTTACATATAGTTCTGAAGTATACTAAATTATCAATAACCAATCTTTTAGTTGGAATTCATCTCTGTATGTTAATGGAGTTGATAAAAGCAGTCAAGATACCATAGTTTTTCCATGCTAAAAGACTGGTTGTAGGCATTATAATAACTAATTTAAGCAGACATTTCCAGTATTTGTTTTTACAATTAATTTAATACCCAGACCCTTCATTTTTAAGCTTTATGTGGTATTTGTCTTCTTTTTGCATAAAATGTCCATAAGTTTCATTATTGTCCCTTTTTAAATCTGAGGTACTTTTTAAATAAAAATCTTCTGCAAGTAATTATTTTCAGAATTTATAGAATATGACCTCTTCTTTTTCCTGAATGTGGATACAACTGCATAGTGCTAATATTTTATTTTTAGGGTAATGTGAATTTCACAGTGTATTTGGAAATGTAGCTTTTGCTTAGATTGGGGAGTATGGAAATTTATTTGATAAATTTTGTGGTTCTGGACACAGTGTAAATGAGACATTTTCAGGTGCTGCAGTATATAAATAAGCGAATGCTTTTCTTGGCTCAGTTTTGTACCATAACTAGCCAGCAACTCTTGCATTAACTTCTTCAACTGAAAGTGCACTCATACGTACTTCTGATTTAATAAAAACCTTAAAATAGGTTTTTGTACTAATATATTTATAACATGCAGGTGTTTGACATAGAAACATAAATTACACATGAATAAAATTGGTTCAGGGAAATACTAAAATGTACTAGGGAGGATATTAAAATATATATTTGGATGTTTATTTTATAATCCAACATGAACATTTTTCATACCTTGTTGAGAGTTCAGTGCTATTATATGATTCATTTTTTCTCTTGAATATTTCTAGTCTTAAATAATTTTTATTGTTTCTCTATTTCTCTTGAATTTTTTGAATTATTATTTTATCAGTCTAGTTGTATAATTTCTTCTTTTTGGAACACATACCAAGATCTGGGTATTAAAAACAATCCATTTAATTTTCCCAATACTTTTATTTCTCAGCTCTTTTTATTATACTTTCCTATAGGAACTGTCCAGTATATATGCCTTGCTTCACAAGTGCTACAAGTATGCTGGTAAGCCTATGTAGAGTCATAGTCATATTTTATATCATGGTAAAAATACTGACCACATATTAAACTGGTGTTAGGAAAACAACATTGTTATATGAATTCTGTTAAGACATTGAAGCTGGTGAAGGGTGGTCTCTGAAATTCAAGTATGCTAATTTAATTTGCCGCGTTAAAGATATATTTTTACTTAAAATATTTATTGAGTGCTCACTAAGTGGACAATTGTAAATCTTTATTTATTTATTTTTATTTAGATGGTTTTTATTATGTGGCTCAAGCTGGACTTAAGTTCCTGAACTCAGGCCATCCTCCTACATCAGCCTCCTGAAATACTGGCAATGCCATTTCTCAACTTAAGATTTCTTTTTGATTATTGTTTCTCATGAATAACCATTTTTTCAAGTAAGAAAAATTATATATGATTGAAAACTGGGTAAATGATTATGAAGAAATAATGAAAATAATGAATATAGTTAATCAACAAATTGACAGACTTGATTACACATTTGTTTACAGAATGATATCCACATGGCCAAATTCGTTCTCCATTTTGATTATGTCCCTGAATGATCTCTTCTCAGGAAACCTCTGACTGCTGAATTTACAAGGATACTTGCTTCTCCCCACCTACACTGGACTCCCCATCTTCCTTAGTGCATCCTCTTTTGATAGTAGTTTTGATTTGATGACATACATGCATTACATTTGTGTTCATCTTTAGTTGTCTTCCATTGCCAACTATGAACTCTTTAAAGAAGTTTTTCCTAATGTCCTTGGCATGTGGATTGGTGCAGAGGCCTCCAGTGTATTGATTACAAGGACCTTGTTCCCTGAAATGCTAGGAGTTAAGTCTTTGCTAATGGCTACTTAGGCTACTATTCTGTAGTTATTAGCAGTTCAAACTTAAAACCTTAGAAGATCTTTGAAGTATGAAAGGGTGCAACAAAAGACTGCTGGAATGGATTTATACTATAGTTATTAAAGTTATTATTTATTCAAATTATAGTGACTGTAATTTTGATCACATGCTATGCCATGGTCTTTACCCGTTCTTTCTGACTTAGCTCACTTATTATTGTTGTAGGCTCTTGAGTTAGTACATTTGGTTTAGAATACCAAACTACCTAAGGCTGGGTAGTTTGTGAAAAAAAAAAAAAGTTTATTATCTCACAGCCCAGAGGTTCCAGAGCATGAGTCATCATCCATTTACTTTCTGTCAAGGGGCCTTATTATGTATCACAACACAATGGAAAAATGGAAGGAGAAGGGTGTACATTCAAGAGGAGCAACTAGGAAGGAAAATCATCAACCACATTTTAAAGTCTTTGCATTTTTAAAGCTGTCTTTACTTAACAAGACTCCCTAGTTTCTATTATTTAATGAGAAATTCCATTTTATGATATCTGGCAGATTTATAGTATATGTACTAGCATCCAATGTGCTTTTTATTTCACTCATTTATTAAAATATTGTATACCTAACCATGTGTTAGGGCTGAGTATAGTATGATGGCTAAATTGTGCTATCTTTTACTTTTATAGAGCTTGTAGTTTAATGAGGAAGACAAAAAATATCATCAAAGGTTTGTAAGGTGCCCTCAATCACCTGCCTTTCTCTATATACCCACATCTTGCAATGTTATTGAAAGCAAAGTGTTCTGGTAACATTTAAACTTCATTCCACTTTCCAGAATATATGGAAAAATTTGCTTCATCAAGAGTTTGGCCAGTGTTCTTGAGGTCTCAGTAGTCCTCCTTGTCCGCTATGTTCAGCAAGACCGGTTTTAACCCCGGCTTTTTCAGACCCAGGCCAGCTGGCCTTGGTGAGTTTCCGATAGAACATCCCCATTGTCTCAGTGTGTGGGTGCACCCCTCGCGGTCCTGAGTTCCTTGCTCGTGCTCTCTCTCCTTCTGCTCCTGATTTGGACCTTGAGATTTCAGTCCGGTGCTCCAATGTGGGTCTCTGTCTCTTGTCTCCTTTCATCGCCTGATGAAGGTTAATTTTCAGGAGGATGCCTATATGTTTTTCTTTGGGTTCTCCTTCTTATTTAGCTTCTACTGAGACCTCAAGAACAATGGCAATGGGTTTCTGATCCTACTGCACCTATTGTTTTTGTGGGAGCCTAGGCAGTTTAGATGCTCACCTTACTAGACCTGGATGGAGGTGGGTGGTCCTTGGACTTCCCACAGGGCAGGGAACCCTGATTGCCCTTTGGGCTGACGAGGGAGGGGAACTTGATTGGGGGAGGGGGAGGGAAATGGGAGGCGGCGGTGGGGAAGAAACAGAAATCTTAAATAAATAAATAAATAAATAAATAAATAAATAAATAAAAAGAGTTTGGCCAGTGATGGTACATGCCTTTAATCCCAACACTTGAGAGGCAGAGGCAGGCAGATCTTTGAATTAGAGGCCAGCCTTGTCTGGTCTGCCTAACAAATTCCTGTACAGTTAGGGCTACTACACAGAGAAACCCTGTCTTTAATAACCAAAAAAAAAAAAAAAAAGAAAAGAAAAGAAAAGAAAAAGGTCATGACATTGGCATTGAAGGTCCAGAGAATTTGTTCTTATTTTCTTGGAGTTCTTTTTTTTTTTTAAATATCTATCTATCTATCTATCTATCTATCTATCTATCTATCTATCTACCTGTCTATTTATTTATTCAATGTGTATGGGTGCTTGTAATCCATATGTAAGCTTGGTGCCTGTGGATTCTCTGGATTTTCTGATGATTGTGAGCCACCATGTAGGTTCTGCGAATTGTACTGGAGTACTCTGGAATACCAACCAGGGTTCTTAACCACTGAGCCATTTCTCCAGCCTACTTTCTCAAGATTTCACATACTCTTGTGTTTAAGCAGTCTAGGAGATCCACAAAATAGTTTTTATTTCAATGACTTAAAAATTCTTTTATGATGTAAATGAAATTTGTAACCACCTAGGATCGACCATCCTATACTGGAATTCACCCCTGAAGATTCTTTCTCAGAAGCCACTGACTATTGCTAACTCTTCATCTGGATGTGGAAGCACATGGGGTTTCCCTTTTCCATGTTGATACATGTTGTATATGATTGTCATTATAATTGTTCAGACAACATATTGTTAAGATTTCATACGCAGATTTTCCACTTAATAGGGAAATGCATAGGGAAAAGTATCTAGTAACAGGTGTCCAGAACCCCTGCCATTAATTCATTTTGTCCCCTCTTCCATGTTTTTCTCTGAGAGTTAGGTGTAAGGGTTGTGTTACACATGTAACAGTTGGTGTTTGGCATCCCAGAGTCCCTTACTTTCTGCCTTTTGGCCAGTTGTGGGTCTCTACCTATTGAAAAAAGAAGATTCTTTGAAGGTTGAGAGCTACACTATCAGGGTATGCGTTGAAAGTACAGTTAGAAATTGTATTGGTTTAGGAAAATGGAATAGTAGGTTTTTGTCTCAAGTCTATGATTTCTTCAGCTAAGGTAGTATTTAATAGAGATTTTTGATAATCATTGCAATGCTATTCCCAACATGTGCTAAATTATAACCTTGTATTTTTAGAATATACTTATATTTTCTTATTCATAAATCTATATCTACTTATTTTGTGATGAATGAAAGATAGTTAACAGGATGGAAAATGAAAGCATTTATTGTTAGCTCTTGAATAACTGAGGCTTTCCCATTTCTCTTTCTTTCTTTTCTTTTTTTTTTTTTTTGTTTAGAGACAGGGTTTCTTTGTAGCTTTTGGAACCTGTCCTTGCATTTGCTCTGTAGACCACGCTAGTCTCGAACTCACACAGATCTATCTGCCTCTGCCTTCTGAGTGCTGGCATTAAAGGTGTGCACCACCACTGCCCGGCTTCCCCACTTTTCTTTTCTTCCTATATTTCCATAGGGATGAGAGCTCCATGAAGGCAACAACTCTACTTCTCCATGTCAATGAATTGTGTGGATGTTGTCTTCAGCAGTAGGGACTCATTGTTAGTTTGTGCAGAGAAATTCATTGTTTTAGTAACAACCTGGGTTTGGGGATTTCCATGGAACCTCCTTGGCCAATGACTCAGTTGAATGCAACCCAGTCCTCCTACTGGAAGCTTTCTTTGATGATAAGAGATAGCTGTTTGGGACTCCATATTCCCCATTATTAGGTGATCTCATTTATATATCTTAGGAAAATTCTATTGCACTAGGTTTCCCTCAGATACCCTTCAACTCCAACTGCCTCGCCCCACATTCCCTCCCTTGACTCTATCTCCCTTTTCTCTACCTACCTGATCCTCCAGTTCATATCTCTCCCTCCCCTAGTCCTCCCATAAAAATCTATTCTATTTATCCCTCTTAGGGAGATCCATGTGCCTCTAGTCCCTTCCTCTCTATCTAACCTCTTTGGATCTGCAGATTGTAGGTTGGTTATCATGTATTTAATGGATAATTTACATATAAGTGAATACACATCATATGTATCCTTCTGGGTCTGGGTTGTTTCACTCAGGGTGATTTTTTTTTCTTGTTCCATCCATAGCTCAACAATGACTGTCTCCCAAGGAATGGCCAATAATCTGGTACTTGTTCTGTCCATGATGCTCGATATCTTAGCAGTCCCAGTCTGATTCTAGAATCCCAGAGGATTCCTGGAGAGCTTGTCTTCTGGCTGTGTTGGAATCCAGAAGTAAATTATAATACCAGTGAATGGGCCAGATAAACTTGCCAGTGAGCGTGAGGTCAAGCAGGTGAAAAGCAAAATCTTCTTGCTGCCATGTCACTTTATGTGAACTACCATCAAATTGCCCAAAATTAGGGTGGGTCTTTCTAACCTAAATAATTCGATCAAGAAAACTTCTCACAATCATGCTCAGTCGCTTGTGTTCTAGTTGATTTCAGATGCAGTTGAGTTGACAATCAATTAGCCCTCAGAGGTACATTAATTTTTTAAAAAATAGAATTTAGGTGCCCAATGCAATGCATGATCATCCATTTAAAAATAGTCTATTTGTTTATGATCTTGTATTCTTTAGAAAAACAATCATTTCATAGTGCAGTCTTAGTTTTGTTTAGCAGTTCTCCTAATAGGCAAGCAAGATATATTGGAATGTGCGGCGAACTCCCTGACCAGCAGGAAAGAACAGCCACCAGACAAGGAATTTTCCCAAATCACGCTTTATTGGAGCCTCTTGGTTGAAGGGAGAGCAGAAAGCAAGGGGCCCTGAGCTCTGAGCTGTAGCTGCTTATATAGGGAGTCTGCCTAGCAACCTTTGATACTGTAACTGCTTCTCTGGAGACCCACTGGCCAGAAAGAAAACAAACCTCCTTGTCAATTACAGACCACAAGGAAGTTCCCCTGCTGGTCACGGGGAGTGTGGGCAGATAGATCACAACTCATCCTGTTTTCTGGTGGAAGAACTGCAATCTCTATTATGGTATCCAGCGAGGCTGGGGCCAAATGCCATCTTGTAATGGCAGCCACTCAAATCGGCTCGCAGCAGGGATGCATGCATACACACACATGCATATATATACATACATATATATACCCAACAGTGAGGGGTTTTTTTTGTTTGTTTGTTTGCTTGCCTCCTTCTCCCCTTTTTTTGAGACAGGGTTTTTCTACCTAGCCCTGGTTGTCCTGGAACTCACTATGTAGACCATACTGACATCAAATTCACAGAGATCTGATTGCCTCTACCTCATGAGTGCTGGGATTAAAGGCCTTTTCTTTTTATTTTTTTTTCCTTTGGTTAAAGATATTTGCTAATTTTTTGTCCCAATTTCTTTACTTTTCTATGATTTTTATTTTCTTTCAGGAAGTTTCTATTTTATTTTATTTATTTAACTTAAAAATACTCTATATATGTGTATGTGTGTATATGCTTGTGTGTATGTACATATATGTTTGCAGGTATCCTCAGCAGCCTAAACTGGGCATTAGAGTCCCTGGAACTGGAGTTGAAAGCAGTTGTTAGCTGCCTGTTATGGGTGTTAGGAACCAAGCCTAAGTCCTCTGCAGGGAAAGCTCTTAAAGAAATTTTTAGAATGAAGCAATTAAGGATCAGAGATGATTTCACAAAATGTAGAGGAAGTAGACATCTTGAAAACACAGAATTATGGGGACAAGGTGGTGGCTCAGCAACAGAACACATGTTTGCACATGTGATTCCCTGCATTCAGTCACCAGCACTAACAAACAAACGAGGAGAAGACTAACTTGAAAAGCATAGTTCTTTATGGAGATCTAAATATAGACTTCATTTTCTGTTTGAAATGGAGGATGCCATGAATTAATAATTAACTAAGTTAAGAATATTCATTAATAGTACTTGATCTTCAAATGGTTTCAAATGATGTTTTTTGTTTCGCCTAAGTTTTGAGAAGAGTCTTCTTAAGTATTACAGACTGACCTTGAACTCACAGCATTCTCTGTGTTTCAGCCACCTGAATGCTAGGATTACCAGAGTGTGCCATTATGCCTGGCTCAAATTTTCTTTTTCATGTACTGTTATACAAAAAATTTCTAAGCATAGCATTTTACCTATAACTTCTCCTGATTTATTTGAAGAAAATATTTACTTTATCTCGAAGAAAACTAATTTGTTGATGCATAATTCTTATTATAATTCAACTTCATAAGGTCTTCTTTGCAGTATTTTAAGTATCTTTGCAATGATAATTCCTTGCTAGACTTTTTGGAGGCGGGTGCTGTGTTGATGTTCATGGACTATGTTATCACTGAAGGCCAGATTGAGATCCGTGGTCTAAGCCACGTTGGTGTCAGTGGTCTGTTCTGCCATGAGGGCCATGAGGGTCTCTGTGGTCTGTGCTGTGGCTGAGGGCCATATTAATGTCTGTGGTCTGAGCTTCAGTTGGATACCAGGTTCAAGGACCATGCTGCTGCTGATTTCCGTATGGCTGTTAGTGCTCTGTGTTCTTGCAGAAGGTTACATGAATGTCCATCATCTATGCTGCCATCTGAAGTCATGCTGATGTACATGGGCTGAAAAAAAAAATACCACTGACCTCACTTAGTGCTTATAGCATGTGCCAGGATGGTTTTGGCAATAAGGTATTACTGTCTAGTTCCAGGGAGTTAACCAAGACCAATGACAATGCCCATGATGTTTGGTGAGGGACTCTATGCGATACTACTGACCAACAGCTTGAAAAGAGGTAAACTATATCTAGTCTTGAGCTTCTGTGTTGAGGGAGCTGCGGGCCTTTTCCCACAGCCTGGCTCCCAGCTGCCTGGCTAGCTTATGCCCCAAAATAACAACACACAAACTGTATTCATTTAAACACTGCTTGGCCCACTAGCTCTAGCCTCTTACGGGCTAATTCTCATATTTTGCCTAACCCATTTTTAGTAATCTGTGTAGCACCAGTCTTACTGGGAAAGATTCAGCATGTCTGACCTGGCGGCTTGCTTCATCATGTCTGTGGGAGAGGGGAACATGGCGTCTGAGCTGACTTCCTTTTCCTCCCAGCATTCTGTTCTATTTACTCCACCCACCAATGTTCTAACCTATCAGGGCCAAGCAGTTTCTTTATTAGCCAATGACCTTCCTCCATCACTTGTGCTTTTGACATTTATTTTACTTTTAAATTGTGTGTGTGTGTGTGTGTCTATGTCTGTGTTGTACAACCAAAGCATACAATGTCTTTGTCAATAGAAACTTACAAAATACTCAGGATGGACAACTGAGAGCTGTATCTTGTATTGTTTTGGGTGTCTCTGGAGTCTTCCTGACAAATAATTGGTAGGGTGGTAACTTATTCCAACACCAAGACTTCATTTAATAACTCATGTCTTCTGGGAGCAGCCTTCTTCACTAATGTAAGGTACTTCAGCTCAAACTACTTTATTGTTGTACTTTTAGTTTACAACTAGTGGGGTTTCATAATCTTTCTTAATACATTGTTAGTTGTATTAACTTACCTCCTTCCTCCTTCCTACCTTCTCCATCTCCTCCTCACAATCCCTATCCACACTTAAACTTTTAGACCCCAATATTCTCTGGGGCTAAAATATTATTCTATGTTCATTCTGAGTACTTCCACTTGACTGTATCATACATTTAATTTTGTAAAGAGTTGTTTTAAAACCTTATTTTAGGAGAAGAAATTATTTTGAATAATTGTTGGGGGAGGAATTACTACTGGCCTATCAGAGGGCTAGAAGCTGAAGAAGTGCTGTGAGTATTGAATTTGGCTTAGCTGGAGGGCTGAGGAAATAGAGGAGCTTCAGTATTACTTGCCCGTCGGTTTAGGACAGTAGGTAAATGTGCGTATCCAAAGAAAATTGAGATTCCTCCAACTATCCAGGGAGAGTTTGATTCTTTCTGTTGTAGGGCAGCTAACTGTGGCAATTTTCTCATTGAAGGACAAGGCAGGGTTATGTACTAAACCTGACAATTCAGACCCCACAACTAAGGAAGCCTAAAAATCTGTGTTCTACCTTTTATTTAAAACAAGTGGCTGAGATTTTGCAAAGTAATGACTTACCAAGATGAGGAAGAGCTGAGGCTTGACAGATCACCCTTTTGTAAAAGACTAATTTAATTCTTTGCACATGGAAAAACAACACAGCAAACCAGAACTTTTGTTGGTAATTTTCCTTAGTAGACCATTAAAGATGCTCCGTTTTATATTTTGAAACATACGTGTAGGTTTGCAAATATAGCATGGTGCTCTGGGTGAGACATAAGTAAGAATTGCCCTGCTTAATTATGTAGGTCAGCATAAGCTGGTTGATAAGTTAAAGGAGTAATTTTCATGGCTTGTGAAGAAATTTTCTGTATACTATAGATTGCCCTTGACTGTAAAAGGTTTTTACTGTACATATTTTCTTGAAAGTCTTATTAAAACTATTACAACAATTCCCATTATTAACACATGGTGTATTTTATACTTCTTTTCGGTGCTCCAGAGAAAGTCTTTTACTTGAAATTTGGATGTGGTGTGAAGAAAGCTGCATTGGTTGCTATGACAAAGCTACCCGCGTTAGGAAATGCTTATCCCTCTAGAGGGCAGTGCTCCACTTCTGCATCCCAGACACTTGGAATGAGGGCTGCTTTCCTGAAAGGCTGGAAGTGGTTCCTGTGGCCTCTCATCACTTCTCATTTCAAAACAGTCATTTAATAAGATAGATTTTGAACAAGAAAATAATCAAGATGATTACAACCCCCATAAGCTAATATTTGATTTGGAATTTTAAGGACAATTTCTTTGGTTTTCTTCTTTGTTTTCTAAGAATATGTAGTAGGTGCTTAACCTATTCTCATTATTTTATAACTGAGCTCTATTTTCTGCAAAATAAATTTCCTCTACCCCTAAAATCTATTTCACTTAAGGATTCGTATTTGCCACTAGACATTCTAATGAAACAAAAAATTTAAAAGTCCAACTAAAATAAAACCCCAGAGAATTCTGTGTGTCTTCTGGTTTCAATTTTATATTTTCTCCCCATAACTCTTGTTATTTATAGTTTCCCTTAGCCTTTTAAATCTAGACATAGAAACTGGTGAAATAATTGCAATAAACTTTATATTTATTATTATTATATTTTAAATGATTCCTCTTGTGCCATCTTCTTTCTTTCTCTTCCACCTTGTGTCTTCCTCCTCCTTCATCTTCCACCTCTTCTTTTAGAATTTTCCTTGAAACAAATAGATTTCTTAAACAAAAATATCAGTCTCTTTTATCTAGCCTGTTCACTTCATTCTCTTTAAAACAAATACAGAATTTATTAGTGTGACAGGCAGAATCTATGATCATCCTAAAGATTTCTGGACCTTTATGTTTGCTGCAAAGGGACTCTTTAGAGATTGTTTTTCTAAAGGAACTCACTTAGCCACAAGAATGATTTAAAATCTGTGTCTTGTAATCAGAGCCAGAAGCTCGGTAAGTATATTGAAAAAGTAATGGGTTTCTGTTTAAGAGAGGGTCTTCACTGATGGTTTTGTACTTGAGAGGAACCTTGAGGCAATGACCTTACAGTGGCCTCTAGTGGTTGAGAACACTCCCTAGTAGAACAGAAAACCAGTGCCCAGTTCTATAAACACAAGAAACTGAGTTCTGCCAAAACCAGTAATCGTGGAAATAGACCCACGCTGCAGATGAGAATGAATCTCAGATAGTACCTTTATTTCAGTTTTGTGATACACCGAACAAACTTTAGTCACACTTAGACTTTGGACGTAAAACAACTGTAAGATAATAGCTAGGTATATTGACTAGGTAATATTTTAAGAATATAAAGTTGTTTTGCAGTGGTAGAAACCCAGTAGAATGTAAGTAAAGTTCTTTAATATCATGTGTGTAAGGTTTCTTGAAAAGTACGCTGTCACATGATTATATCTGAAACAACAGTGCTCAGCAGTCACAGTGGTTTGCCAATGTACCACTCCCTTCTCCTAGTATTTGCTATTGGGTTGATCTCATGCCGAACTCCACAGGTAAGACTCATTGAGGTCCCACGCACGTCACTCCAAGAAGATGTGACCCAAACTCTTCTAAACTGAATAAACCTTGGGGCATTTGGGCAGGAGTGTGAGGGTATATGCTTTCCTTTCCTTTTGAGCTAGTTGATGTGAATACTGAGGTTTATGGGTCGTAAAAATTCAAAGGCAATTCTAAAGTTTCTCAGAGACTTCAGGGTTGTACTTGAATGCTTAGTGATACACACAGGCAACTAAGCAATGTTGAGAGCGAGAGAAATAGTCTTCCCTAGGGAAGAACATGCCAGTTGGTTACCAAATGGTTACTCTGAAAACAAACATAAATAGCTTTATGTAAATTGAGCTAGTTGTATTTATGTATTTAACAACCATTAAAGAAAAAGAGGTCATGGACTTGGGAAGACCTAGGAGAGTACATGGAAGGGTTTGGATAGAGGAAATGAAAAGGAAAAAATGTAATTATATTATTCAAAACTTATTTCTTTTAGAAAAGAATATTAAGTGAATACATAAAGACCAAAAGTATTAAAATACTTTTACATTTCATTCAGCCCAAGATTAATATAAATGTTCTCCCTGACAGTTCAGTTATTTTTGACAATAAATCTTTCTCTTACTTTAAAAACAGTTGATTCTTGCATTGAATTTATTTTTACAACTAAAGAATATATCAACTTACAGGCTAGCCATGGTCTCCTTGATTTGCATGATACCTTTCTTCATCTTTTAAGAGAATATTTTCTCGGTAAGTGGTAAGTGACTCTTGCTACTTATATATTTCCTTTAGTTTTTGCCTAGTCTTTTAACTCTACATATAAAAATTGGTAAAATAATTGTAATGAATGTTTTAATATTTATTATTATTACAACATAATGGAACAATTTAGGAAAATCTGAATTATAGTTTTCATGACATATCTTCGAAGAACATTTATTATTTGTTTTTAAAATTTTTTTTTTCTGTTTTGCAATTTTTAAAAGCTGTATACAAAGTTTTAGGCTTTGTTATATTTTCATATATATATCAGCATAATTTGTTGTTATTTACCCCCATCTCATAATTTGTTTTTATTTGCCTTCTGTTATGCTCTCTGCTGGTTCCTTTTTCTCCACCTAATAGTCCCTACATCTGCTGAAATGCCTTTGAAATTCATATTTATTTATTTGCTGTCAATAGAGTGTAAACTCTTTTGTTTAAAGATTTTTGTTTCAAGATAGTGAAAGAATAAATTATCCAATGTTCAGTAATCAACACTGTAATTGCCTATAATATTGTCAATGGAGACATGCTGGAGTTAGTTACATGTAAAACAATGTTTTGTCTTGTGTAAAGACGAAAACAATTTGTGTTGTTAATTTTTTGTTGAGTATTTATAATAATAATCTTATCAGTAGAGATTAATAGTTCATAATATAACACCTTTTAAAAATATTTATTTTTGATATTTTTAATTATGTCTATATGTATGGGGGTGCCTATCTGCACTTGAGAGAAGGTGCCTGCAGTGGCTAGAAGTGTCTGGTTTCTGGAAAAGTTGAGTTACATTGGTTGTAAGCTATTTGATATGGGTGCTGGGAACCAAGCTCAGGTTTTCTAGAAGAGCAATTGAAAACCATTGAGTCCATTTCCCCAACTCAAAAAAGCCTTTTAAACATTGTAAAAATACCTTTTAAAATGAGTTTAAATTTTATGTTTAAGTGTTTGTATTAAAAGCTTGTTTCTTGGTGTGGGTCTATATTCTGTCAAATATATATTTGACAAATATATATTTATTTTTCAAATAAATACATATTTACATAGATACAAATAATAGTATCTTAGAATGTTAGAGTTTACCTGAAATTAATGCACAGAAAAATATTTCCATTTCTATAACATTTAAATTAGGGAACGAATATGGATGATTTAGAGTTTTCTTGAGATTTATTTTTATTTGTATATGCCAACTATATAAAATAGTGGATTTCCTTATGACATATTCATATGTGTTGAGATTTCTGAAAAAAAAAAGAATACAGAGAGAATGCCCAGTATATAACTCGTGTTTTAAATTGGAATGTTCATTTTATGTCATTGTATCTTAGAAGTTATGTTTTTATTTTTATAGGGAATCATGATTGACAAGTTGCTTAAAATCTCAGAAGATACTTGTACTTTGTACTTTTGAATACTATTGGAATTGTTAAAGACTAATTTGGAATTAGTGCATTACATTATAAGATGGATGTGATTCTATGGCACCAGGACCAGAAATAAATGGTTTGAATGTAAAATATTTCACACAGGCTTATGGGTTTGGAGTATTGGTGCCATTCAGGGACAATGTTTTGGAAGGTTGCATAACCTTTTGGAGGTAGAGCCTAACTGGAAGAAATGGGTCACTAAGGGTGGGTCTCACATTCCTGGCTACAGATGCTATGTTACCAGTTGCCTCAAGCTCCTGCTGTCATGCTTCTCCTCCCATGACAGGCTGTATTGCTTCCAATCGTGAACCTGAACAAACCCATCTTTCCTTAAGTTGCTTCTTATAAGGTATCTGGTCATGGCAACAAGAAAAGTAACTTATACAAATCCCTAAACAAAAGAAAATAAATTTTATATACTGTAGCCAGAGGTCAAGATCATTGATTAAGCTAATCGATCAAATAATAGTATGGATGTCATATTAGTTATGATTTGTAAAGGCTACTATAACACCAAAGCACACACTATATTGCTTAAGGAACAAAAGAATTTTGTTCTAGGAGCTAGAAATCCATAATAAAGAACAAGAACAAGGAATTCCCAGGCTGTTTTTTACGAAGGGCTTTCCACTTTGACTTACAAATATGTTTTCTTCCTACTTTTTCCATCTATGTATTACTGTGTTCTAATTTCTTATAATTCATATTGGCTAAGGTGTACCATATTGGCCATGCTTCACTTTCAGATCTTTTTAAGATTCTAAGGTATGAGAGTTAGGACTTTAACATTTAAGTTTTGAAGATGCATTCAGCCCATAATCTATATCCCTTTAAGTTTCTACAAACCTAGTTTACTAAGGTGTCTATGAATAGAAAAATGACTAGATAGAACAATGAGAAGATTCATTACAATGGGTATTTTGGATTATAAAGGAGAAACATTTAAAAACACTTGTGCTGACAAAAAAGACACAATAAGAAAACACTATCACTTCCTTGTGCTGTGCTAGAGGATGATGGGAGTCACAGTAAATGTGTTTTTAACTGAAGGGATATAATTAGGAAGAAAAAGTCTGGTATTAGCCCTCAGAAAAGTAACGAGTGCCTTAAGTGCAATACTCATTTAGATGTCTGTTTTAGCAAACATTTTGAACAATCCTCGGATTTCAGTGAGCTTTAGTTCATACTGTAAAGATCAAATTGCAATCATGCAAGAAATGGATTTGTGCTTCTCAGTGCTTATCCAGAAGCCAATGCTTGGGTAAGCAGAGAGAATAGTAGAAATCCCAGGTCTCAACCCATTTTCTATGGCTTTTCATAGTTAACCCATGATTTCTCCTTGAGTATAAATTTTACTGTGAGGTTGATACAAAGGAAAAATATCAGATGAATATGGAATTATTATCCATAATTGGTAATTAGAGTTGAGGGTTGAGGCTGGCTGATGGAAGACTCAGGGATGTCTGTCTTCTGGCCATTGAGGGAGTCTGTCTCAAAGGAGGTGGACAGTGTTTTTGAGGATGACACCTGTAGTGGCCCTTGGCCTTCACACATGCATCTCCCTCATATGCACACACTACAGGAACATATACGCACACACTTGGGTAAGAAGTAATATAATAATGGCTAGCACCATTCTTGGATCAAAACCAGATACAATTATTATCTTTCAGATGTATAACTTGTTTTGGAGGATATGTTAGCAAATAAAGTTCATGGACTAAGACATAGTAACCATTCTGTGTAATCACAAAGAACTGAAGCTTGGCGATGCTCTCCAATGCTTATATTTAGTATCTATAAGCAGTTGGTTTCAGATTTAGTAATTTCCTCCTGAATAATGAAGCTTACATCCATTAGCCTACTTTCTTTTAAATCGCCAGGTTATTTACCTAACACTTTGGTTAATCAGAACCTGTGTTCTATGTTGAACATGTTTTCCTTGCTGGAAGCCTCTGGGTACTGTTGCATGTAATTTATCTATCACCTTATGTGAGATGTGGCAGATAAAATGCCTTGCTTTACTGGAATTCAGTATAGCAGAGTTTCACTGTTCTACCGCAAGAGGAGATTGTTGCCTGTTACAAGGGAAGGAAAGGAAACAGTATATTTTTAAAGTGCACATTATGCTTCAAATATTTATATAAGAGAGAATAACAAGTTCAATTCTTGATGTCCTGATGGTTAAGATGAATATGCAACTTCCCAGCCCATCATTTCCATTATGATAAAATATTGGATGACAGATACATTTCATAATTCAGGACTTTTTTAGCATTTTTTTGGTGATGCTTGATAATACTTAAATCAGATATTTGTTTTACAGTAATCTTCATGTGAAATTTGAACCCCAATTCTTACACTTGAAGACTGTTTTTGGTCACCTACTAACTTACTTGTTTTACTTGAGGTTTATAATTCTGAATATGGATAGTTCAACAAACACAACTACTATTTTATTGCTGAGGCAAGAATTGTCATTGCTCCTAAACAAATATTGGATGGCATGTCTGCATCACCAGAATGTTTAAAAGCATTAGTATTTTCATAATAGTATATATGTCATTTTAGTTATAAATATTCTAGAAAATAGTTAATATGGTTAAACACATTAAATGGGTGAAGTAGGAAAAATGAACAATTAATACTTATCTACTTTATTTGTTAAAGAATGTATATTATTTTTATAAACAATCAAAAATAAGTACTTTTCCAAATTCAATTAAGTTAAATAAAAAAGAGTTTATTTCCTTTCTTACTCATGAGATTGTAGAATTAAAAGAGAGAAAGCAAAAAAGGAAGAAAGAAGATTTATGTATGTAAGCGAACAACTTGGGAGCACTAGTAACCTTTTTGCATCAGGAGACAAAAAGGCCAAATTTTCATTAATTTCAATTTTAGATTCTTGCTTTATATGTAATTCTAGACAATTATCACCATTGAATGTTTGTGTCTTTTGCTAAACTGTAACCTTTAATGTGAGCTTTGTCTCTGTTGTTTGCTTAAGTTCCCAGATGTTTCCTTAACACAAAACTAATATGTCGGAAAGTTTTCAGAAACAAACAAAGCAAAACTTCTCAGATTTTTTTATTGTTGTTAAAGCAACTCAACTAAATAATATGGCCTATGAAATTGCTTCATCTTAATTCAGGGACAAAAGAGGAACGCTACTTTGGAGAATGCTATCATATATCAAATGTTTTCCTTCTTTGCCAAGTTTACAGATCACTGTTTTGTCACCTGAGTCTGTCAGTTTGCCGATGTAAGGGAGTTCTCAGCAACTACATTGTGCTTGAAACCATCCAGGGAGGCTTTACACATTATCTGCCTGTTACAATTTCCTGAGCAAGTTCTTTACTTTCAGACCAGAAACATTCACTAATTAGAGACTCTGCTTTGTCACTGAAATTGTCTTGTCCATAGCTTCCTGCTGTGATCTGAGGCATTCTTCTCATTAGCGTTAGCTGTGCACGGACCACAACTAAGAATAAGGTGCTGTCTAGCATTTCTGTGTGGTGAACTTTTAGCTCACTACACAGACAGCTCACCTTTAATGGGCTTTAAGTTGGACAGGATGAGAGATACTTGGCAGTTTTTTAGTATTTCACTTACTACTAACCCATGGTAGGATAATGTAACAAATGTGATGAAAAAATTAGTAAAATTTCAAACTCTTTAAAGATGTCCAAGAACAATTTTAACAAAAAATTACTTGCCAACATAATTAAACTTCACTTTTGTGAAAGAAAATCTTGTAAGAAAATAATTCCATTTTCTTTTGATTTAATTTTTGAGGGTAACCCAAAGTTAGCTTAAGCTATTAAACTACATCATATCATGTGAGCTTTTCTTCTTTGCTTAAGGGATAATATTTGTAGCTCCTTTTTAGGTTGACAGTTTTGAGCCTATAATTCGGGTTCTTAGAGAAGCTAAATAAGAAGGAGAACCCAAAGAAAATCATATAGGCTTCCTCCTGAATATTAACCTTCATCAGGCGATGAAAGGAGACAGAGACAGAGACCCACAATGGAGCACCGGACTGAAATCTCAAGGTCCAAATCAGAAGCAGAAGGAGAGAGAGCACAAGCAAGGAACTCAGGACCGC
>NW_026067907.1:14811018-14953871 GCF_014885135.2 Alexandromys fortis | reverse complement strand
GGAGGGGGAGGGAAAGGGGAGGCAGCGGTGGGGAAGAGACAGAAATCTTTAATAAATAAATAAATAAATAAATAAATAAATAAATAAATAAATGAAAGAAAGAAAGAAAAGAAAGGTTAAATCAATTGGCAGACCTTGTGCTCTTGAACTTTCAAAGAAATTTCACGTGAGAGTAATTTAGGGTTCACCCATTACATTCACAGAGCCCATTCCTTGATTGCAGTTTGATTGTAGCCTCCTCTTTGCTTTCTTCATTTAGAGCAGGGGGTTGGCAGAGATGATGCAGAGTCTTGTTTTGTTAATGACGGATCTATCATGGATCTATATATCTGTACCTATCTATGTATCATCTACCTATATCTATCATCTCTGTCTGTCATCTTTGTATCTATTTATAGACTGTATTCATGCATTTGGCTGGTTGATTCCCAGGTTAGTTTTAGACATAGGCTAGTTGAAATAGCATCATGTTGATTGACATTTTAGTTGTGGAATTTATGATATTTTTGGTTATGGTGGCCTGTGTTCTCAAATAAATTGATTGAACATGAGTAAAGTAGATAGTGTCTCAAGATTAAAAAATAGTTACGTTAAATGTCAGAATTATTAAATTCCAGAAGAAAAATTTTATTTTTCATTAATATTTTTAGTATGCTTCCTTCTGAAAGCACACACGTACTCTCTAGCCCATATGCACACATAGACACATACACACAAACATACACACATGAAAGACAGATTGCTTCTAAATGACATGAAATAATGTACTTACATACTTATTAGCTTAAACATTTTAAAATTTATGCTGAAACTGATGCACAAACCCTCAGACCCTCTATGGGGATGTTATCACATTATGGCTGAGCTCACATACCTTGTGATAGGTTGTCTTTCCACATGGACAATCACCTTAGATTGTGGATTCTATCATCCTATTTTAGGCACTTTCCACATTGGATTCTTTTCACAGCTAACCAGGGCTCTGGAATTATTAGCTGAGTCACCTCCATGTCTGAAGATGACTTGATTTTGACTCTCCTGGATCTCTTACTCCCTGCTCTGGCTCTGTTTTGTCACCTGAGTCTGTCAGTTTGCCGATGTAAGGGAGTTCTCATAAACATGAATAGTTTCCTTCAAATGAGCATGTTAAAAAAACACAATTAAAGTTTGGCAACATTATTTAGCTCCTCAATACTTAAGGTATCCAGGAATAAGAGTAAATTTTTATCTTTAGTACAATGCCAATTACACAGTGAGAAGTAACAGTGTTGGTTGCTAATAGATTCTCCTGAAACTGATGATTAAATTACACGATATTATCTTTTAACAGCTTCCATAATCAGTGGCAGCGCCTCCTCTTTGTGTACTAAGATAACTAATGTAATATAAGATGTGACATTAAAGCAAAACTGGTCGTAAGAAACATAATTCTATTAAATTAACAATTATAGTATTTTTTATTGAAACCATCTAATCACTAATTCAGCATCATGACCACAATACTTTTGGAAAAGTAATTTGCAATTGTAATAGAGTTCAATCATCTTATTTAATTTCCTGTAGCTTTCTTTTCACAAATACACTTGCTTGTCTAGCTGTATATAAAAAAGTCTTTTGTTCGGGTAATTTTCTTTTAAAATATTCCAGGTTGCAGTATATCATTTGAGTTTCCAGGGCTTTTGTTATTGCGTTTCTATTCAAACCTTTTATCAAGTGGAAATGCTTTTAAACAATGATACTAAGTGGTGAAATTTAGTATGCTTTTAAACAAAATAAAATTGGTGCATATTTAGTCTGATTACTTATAGTTATCTGGTAGCTAACTTTAATTTGAGAGGCTGTGCTGGCTAGTTTTTTTAACTTTCCACAACTGGAGACAGCCAGGAAGAGGGAAACCTCAAGTGAAGAACTGCCCTCTCAGGCTGGCCTGTCAACATGTCTGTGGGGCATTCATGATTCTTGATTTATAGAGGGATCCGTGCGCTCTGGGTGGTGCCAGCTCTGGGCATGAGGTCCTGGGTTGTCGGAGGTAGCTGGACAAGCCTGGGACAAGTCAGTAAGCAGTGTTCCTCAGTGGTACAGCTTCAGTTCTTGACTCTAGGTTCCTCTTTGTTTTCCTCTGGTGAGGGATTATGACCTGTAAGCCATAGAAACCCTTTCCTCTCCAAGTTGGTTTTAGTCAGTGCTTTATCAAATTAACAGAAAGCAGACTAGGAAGGGACTATAAGAAAGCATATAATTATAACTTTTTATTTGGTGACAAAATAAACTTCTCCAAATTGCGTATTATTCATAAACCTGGAGATGAATGTAGATTAATTCAGTGTCATATAGAAAATTGTTGCCTGAAATTATTTAGGATTATCATATGCTTTCAATAATGTAGAAATTTAAAGAACTGTTTCAGTTTAGAATTTGAAGATTTCTATCTTTTCTCTTCTTCCCCTGTTTTGTTTGCTTGTTTATTTATTCATTCTCTTTCTGTCTCTGATTCTTTCTGTTTGTTTCTGAGGGGAAGGGGATGCTGTGCATGTAGAATCAGAGGACAACTTATGGGTCCCTAGTTCTGAACTAAGATTATTGGGTTTGGTGGCAAGTACCTTTATTTCATGAGCTGTAGCAGCAGGCTGCTTGTTGCTTCCCGGCCACTTAGCCCCAAGTTGTCACACAGAAACGGTAATAATTAAATCACTGCTTGGCCCATTAGCTCTAGCTTATTATTGGCGAACTCTTACATATTAATTTAATCCATTTCTATTAATCTGTGCCTACCAGCAAAGTTTCAGCGCATCTGTCTCCGGAGGCAGCTCCATGGCTTCTCCCTGACTCCACCCTTCTTTCTCCCAGCATTCAGTTTAGTTTTCTTCACCTAGCTCTTTCTGCCCTGCTCTGCCCAAAGCAGTCCTTTATTAACCAGCGGTATCCACAGCATACAGAGGGGAATCCCACATCAGTGAGCTACCTTAGAGGCTCCCATTTAGGAATTTAAAAATGTATCTTTCTTTTACAGTATCTACAAACATTATAATGTACTTACAAAATACATTTTTGGTGGGCCACCAGAACCTTTATATTTGTGAAGAAAAGATTTAAAAACATAAAATTATGAGATAGGCATATGATAGTCATTATTATTAGCTTGATGCTTTCAGTAAATATCTGTTGGATAAGTGAATTGATTTTAGTTACAAAGTATATTATTGTGATATGTTGATATATTTAGTATTTTTTTAATATTCCTCTCTTCCTCCCTCCCTCCCTCCCCCCCGTGTGTGTTGGACTTACCTCTTGTTTAAAAATAAATTTCATCATCTTGATTACCAAAGTGAGATATCTCATATCTGTTTAGAAATTAAGCCATATTTACATAAATAAGAAAACATTTCCTGTTAGTGCTTTTGAGTATTATTTTTCTGATGAGGCATATTCTGTGGGACAATGGTCTGTACCCTGTCACTTGAATTTTAAAAAACACTGATTGGTCAGTAGCCAGGCAGGAAGTATAGGCAGGGTGAACAGGTAAGAAGTAGAGGCAAAGAAATGAGAATTCAGGGAAGAGGAAACAGTCAGTCTAAAGTTATCACTCAGACACAGGAAGCCAGACACAGAACAAGCAAGATGTGACTGCCACTCTGACAAAAATACCAAGTCATGTGGCTCACACAGACAAGAATTATGGGCCAATCTAAGAGTCAATAAGAAGCCTGAGCTAACAAGCCAATCAGTTTATAATTATTGTAGAACTCTGTGGAATTTCTTTGGGATTCAATGACCGCGGGGACGGGCACGACAGAGCCTCAGTCAATAGGCACAGGATCCCTTCATCCCTGCAAGTTTCTTAGTTTGGTTAAAAATTATCAGAATACTTTCAGTTGCAGTTCTTCTCAGGGAAGATTAAAAAAAATCTATTCAAATTTCCTCAGTTCCTCTCCTTTGACTCTCAAGAGTGAGGAGAATATCAAATATTTTCAGTGATGATTTATGTTTTGTATGCTAAAGAGAAAACTTCCAATGGTTTCACTGAAGTAAAATGCCTGGCCTCCATCCCCAAGATTCACTTTCTTTGCAGGAGAGTACCCAGATGGAGAAACCCTGATAGTTTAAAAAGGGACTTCACAGCATGTAAAAACAGTTTTAGAAAGGACATTTTTTTTTTTACTGATGTTAACTAGCAATTTCTTATTTTTTGGTAAAAAATAAATATAAGTTCATACAGAATTTACTCATTTACAATTTTTTTTTCTTTTTGGTGCCAAATAGTCTAAAAACTGCCCTTGAGGAAGGAAGCATAATGCTTCCTTTTCCTCTGCTCTTTTTCTAGCTTTAAAAAAAATCCTTTTACTGCCAAATTTGAAGGGAAAATCATTTTATTGCCAGTTGGCAACTTATGTGACTCTTGGCCAGGAAAGCCATTTAAGCAAATTTGAAATCTGCTTAGATTGTCAGAGCTGTGTATGTAGGCGTGTGTGTGTGTGTATCTTTCTGTGTGTGTATGTGTATGTAAAAGTCTGAGTTACATGCTATTTTTCCCAACACACTCTCACATAGGTCCTATTTCACAGACACCAACATAAATGAGGCACCCAGAGAGGATTCTCAGGGTCCCCCTTGTGAGCCCCATGTTGTAAACCAGAAGAGACTATTAGTACTATTAGCACACATTAACTGAGCATTAACTATGTGCCAGGAATTCCACTAGGTGCTCAAGTGAGGCTTTAATCTTCACAATAAACTATGAGGAATTTTGTTATTATTCCAACTTGATAGATAAAAGACTTATAACTTATAAGCTAGGTAATTTACCTAAACTCAGATTGTTAGTTAAAATTCAAATACTGTGTGTCAAACTTTAAAGATTTATTTTGATTTCAAATGTGTGTGTGTGTGTGTGTGTGTGTGTGTGTGTTCAGGTGTGTGTAACAGGTTTCCCTGGAGATTGGGTTATGTATTTTTGAGCTATGGGGTATATTCCCGTAATAAAACTTGGGTCTTCCATAATGTCAGTACGTACTCTTAAACACTGAGCCATTTTCCACCGCCTGTCTTTGACTTTAAAGTCCAATGTAATTAACATTTATTTATTTTGCTAGTCCTTACTCTATAATTCATGCTGGCCTCAAACTCAGGATCTTCTTACCTTAGCCCCATGAATGCTGGGGTGTTAAGACTCCACCCGGAAACTTCTATAGCTGATAAACAATTCTACATAAGTAGTAAGATACAAAATTAACATACACAATAAAATAAACATATAAACATATAAAATAAATTAAACAAAAATAACAAACAGAAAAAATCAGGGAAAAATAGTTTTCACGATAATCTAAAAAAATATATTAGGGTAACTCTAGTCAAGCCAGTGAAAGACTTAAATAATAAAAACTTTAAGACTTTGAAGAAAGAAATTGAAGAAGATACAGGAGAAAGAAAAACCTACCATATGCTCATAGATTGGTAGGATTAATGTAGTGAAAATGACCATCCAACCAAAAGAAATTTACAGATTCTATGCAATTCTCATCTAAATTCCAACACAATTCTTCCCAGAAATTAAAAAGACAATTTTCAATTTCATATGGAAACACCAGAACCCCAGGCTCACTGAGAGAATAATGGATGAGAAAAGGTGTGCTGGAGGTTTCATCACTGCGGTCCATCTGTGTTGCAGGATACTTTATCACACTGTGTAAACATGTCTTTGTTTTACCTCACCTTTCTAAGGCACCTTCTGATTCGTTTACTAAAGTAGTAAATGACCAATAACTAGTAGGAGAGGCTAGGTGGGATTTCAGGGGAGTGTGAAAGCTCGGGAAGAATCAGGGAGGCGGGTTTTGTCAGATGTACAATATGGAAGAGAGGTAACAAGCCTCATGACAGAACATAGACTGATATGAATAGGTTAATTTAAGTTTATGAGAACTAGTTGGGAACAAGCCTAAGCTAAGGCCAAGCTTTCATACTTAATAAGAACTCTCCATGTCATTATTTGGGAGCTGGTATTCCAAAGAAAGGCTGACTTTAGCACCCCATGTTGGGTGCCAGATGTTGCCTTTTCATTGGCTTAGCAGCTACACCTGAATCTGCTGCTATTAACTACCACCTGTGACTGAAAGTTTCTCTCCTGACCACCAGTTCCTGAATAACAGCTCTGAGGCTTAATATTAATTACAAACTTTTTGGCCTATTAGCTCAAGCTTATTATTAACTAACTTTTATAACTTAACCCAATTCTATTACTCTATATTTTACCACAAACAAGGCTCGTGGCTCACATCTTGCTTATCCAGTGGCTTCTGGTGTCTTCCTGACTCTGCTTTACAAGAATTACACTTACAATATTAAATCTATTTATATTTGACAAAATTGAAGAAAACACACCATCATCTATCCTATCTTTGCAAGTCTAGAGTTTCATATCTAATTTATCTTTTATCGTAACTAAGGAAAACTATAATTATGCTACCTAGTCTTCAACTCCACAAAAGAAGCCAGAAGGATTACCTAAATTAACATGAAGTGTATCATAAGAAACTTCCAAAACTCTAGAAATGACAGACAACTGTCTGTGACCCTAAGGCCCTGTAGTCAGTACCCTGCTGCTCAGACCATGGTCGATTTCCTGAGATTTCCAGACCTGCTGGCTGCAGCTTGGCTGCTGCTGCCAAATACAGTTTCCTTCTTTCTTTCTTTCTTTCTTTCTTTCTTTCTTTCTTTCTTTCTTTCTTTCTTTCTTTCTTTCTTTCTTTCTTCTTTTTTTAACTAAGTCTCCATTGTTCTAGTAATCAAAAAAAAAAAAAAAAAGACTCAGGAGTCAGATGTTTGGGTAAAAACCTGCCAGCACAAAGTGGCTGAAATGCAACTTTCCTTTCTGACTGGAAACCCAACAAGAGAACATCTTTCCAGTGATACAAAACAAAGAACTGCGAAATTCCAAGTCTCTCCCTACTTCTTGCACATCTCTCTATCCATCCTCCTGGTTTTTCCATACTCTCTATGATTTATTCCTGTTGACTAGTTGCTGGCTCCACCCTCTGATTCAGGGTTGACTTTATTAATACAGTCTCAAGTTTCACAGTGGTGCTGAATATACTTCAACACCAAACAGTATTGCTGCAAGTGGTCATGTTTGAAATATAATTTTGATATGAAAATACTATGTGACACTTCTTGAAGTTAAACTCTTAATTCAATATTGTGTTTGTATTCCATATGAATTGGAACTTGTCTTTATATTCTACAAAGATATGTAGCTGAAATTAGTGTGAGATTTATGTGGCATAATTAAGCCGTTGTTCTAGGGGAAAAATAACTTTAAATCATAAATCATTTTGATGGGAAGTACATAGAAGGCAGATGTGAAGATGTTACTAATGATGAAATGGTTTAACTTTAACTCTTATATGACTTTTTAGAATTAGTGAAGTATTTTAATAGTTTTGAAATTACCAAAAACATAACATTCTTTCTAAAGGAGGTTGACTAGGAGTTAGACTATGCAAGGTCTAAATGACTCATGCCTGTTGTCTAACCTGGATTCATCTGTGGATGGAAAAAACATTCCCTTTTGCACAGAGAGGAGGATTATCTAGACTACTCATATCACCTCAAGCCTCCAGTGTGTCTCCCTTACATCTAATATGGCTCTTCTGACCTGTGAGTCTAGCTCTGGATTCTCTTCTACTTTGGTGCTTAACCAATCTAGTTAGCCAAGTTGGCCATATTTTTAGGTTGTGTTTGCTACACTCTGCGATCACCACTCAAATTACAGATATTGTCTTTGGCATCTTTTGTTGGCTTAGTTGCAAAAAACTACTGCCAATATATGACTGGTCAGGAGCTACACTTAGCTCAAAGTTAGGTTATTATTGGAGAGAGAGTCAAGTATTGTGCAGCTAAAATTTCACTCTAAAAATTGAAAATATTATTATACATTAAAAGTTTCTATATTTAAATGTAAAATGGCAGTTTTGCAATAGTTGATTATCTAAAAATTAGTCTGCAAAATTTTTTGTTTTCTATTTCTCTTTTCTCTTTCTTCCTTTCTTCCTTCCTTCCTTTCTTCCTTCCTTCTTCCCTTCCTCCCCCCCTCCCTCCCTTCCTCTATTCCTTCTTTTCTTTTTCTCATAGAAATTTAAGGAAAGCTTTAACTAGAAAGTATTAATTGGTAATTCTAGTGCATTATATCCCTTCAGCATATCATAGTACTTAGAAGAACATTTATACTAAATTTTAAGAAAAAGAAAAGATTAACTGGAAGAGTATGAGAAGATAGCATTGTAAATATTTCTCTAGTCTATTTTCATTGTTGAAGTGTAATGAAAATGTGCAACAATTAAAAGAAAAAAGTGTTTTCTTTATTTTTTATAATTGTAAATATGTTGGCCAAGGCTCCCAGGAAAACAGAAGCAATAGAAGATAGATGGGTGGATAGAAATGTGGTAGGGAGATATGTAGACAAAAAGATAGGTAGACAGACAGACAAATATACAATAGTATGATAAATAGAAATACCTTTTTAATGCTGGACTGGCTCAAAGTACTATACTGGCTGAAAAGTGTTGTCTGTCACACCAGACAGAGAAATGGGTAGAAAATCTATGACAAAATTTCAGTCCAAGCCTGAAGGTCCCCAAACCAGGGAGCTAATGGCAAAAGTTGTTGGCAGACTGGCATTCAGAGAAGCAGAGCACTGATGTGTATGGCCATGAGAAGACAGACATCTCAGGTCAAGAAGAGAGGGAGTTCCTCTATCATTTTGTTTTCTGGCATCTTTGATGTTACCCACAACGATGAGGACAGATCTTATCTACTCCGTCTAACATTTCAAATGCAAATGTATTTTCTGTTTGTTTGTTTTTGATACAAGGTATCATGTATTTCATACAAGCCCAAATTGTACAACCTAGGTAGCCTAGGTTGACCTTGAGCTCTTGATTCTCTTGCTCCAGCCTCCCAAGGGTTAGACTGCAGTGGTTATGTAAGCACAATTTCAGCTTAATATTTTAACATGTAGGTATATATTAGTCTAATCACACTGGTACATGAAATTAACCATTTTAAGTCCATCCCTAGTTACCTGGTCTGTCGTGTGTACTTTCTTAAGTCACACTTACCTTTAAATAAAAGTATGTGAGCTGAACAAAGATGACAACAATGGACACATCAAAGTAAACAGGAAAAAGTCCACAGGACTTATTCCTATAGTATAAAGAACTGCAGGCAACTGAGGAAAGCTGGGAGCAGAAGTGGTTTTCCCAGGAAAGCACATACCTATTGCTTGTATTGCCTGTTCAATGACAAATGGTCAACTTGTATATTTGAAAAAATACATACAAGTACTATACGGATTAAGTAAGTTATATTTAGAATTACACACACACACACACACATACTCACACACAGTAATAACAGTCAATTAAAAAGAGGTCATAAATTTGAAGGAGAGTAGGGCGTATATGTGAGAGTTTGAAGGAAGGAAAAGGAAGAAATAAATATTGCAATAAAAATTTCTTGGAAAAAGAAAAACTCAAGCTTCAGTAGTTAAGTATGTCGTTTTAGACTTGGAATTTTAACAATCAAAAAACTGAAGTAGAATTTTTTTGAGTTGGAGGCCAGCTTAGGCTACATAGAGAGCTCCACACTAGGAAGAGCTATGAGTGAAACCATGCTCAAAGAAACATGCAAATAAATAACACAAATAGCAGGGTTACAGTTTTACATATTGCAATGTAACTGTTCTGTGTTCAGTAGACTGTACCAATCTCTTCCCTAAAAGAGAAAGTAATTAGAAAATCCTCTAATGATGCTGACTCTTCTCCTGATAGTCTGCAATTTAGACATTATAATGAAAAATTAGTAGTAATTAAATATCAATATAACATCACTATCTTTTGTTATGTGATAAAATTAAGGGAAAACAGACACTTGCTTAATATATGTACACATTCATAACAAAACTATGACAATTCTATAAGAATTATAGTTCTTATTCTGTGAATGTTTATGTGATCATAGGTGTTATTTCTAAGTACCTTCTATTACCAACTTATATCCTCTTTGTCATTAACATGCACCCAAAATGGATGACTGCCTATGGCATGGTAAAACCCCTTATTATTGAAGAATTTGAGCCAAATGTGGCTTTATCAGGCCTGGATGGTCAGTTTTTCATTGTAACCTATTTCAGCGCATGGTAACAAAAGAAGTCTCCTGCATTTTAGGGTATTCTTCCTTAGAAAAGTAGTACAGTGTTAGCTATGGTGGTACACATTCTAAATTCCAGTCTTTGGCAAGGTAAATCAGCAAGATTGAAGGATTGAAGTCTGATGGGGAACATAGTGAGCTTTCTGGCAAGATCTTGACCTAAAAGTAGGCCAACAAGCAAGCGAGTGAGTGAGTGAGCAAGCAGTCAGGCAGGCAGGCAGGCAGGAAAACACAGAGTGGTGGGGTGATAGCATCTAGTTTTGGAGTAGTCTAGTTGTCCCTTAGTCTAGATCATGCGCCCCAACCAACATCCTAGCTCAATTGTCTATTGACATAGAGGGAAGGAGTTTAGAGTGGCTGAGTTGTAGTTAATGTTCAGAAGCAGGAAAAAAAATAAAATAAAGAATAAACTGTCTAACCCTTCTCTTGAATTTGCCATTTTAATAGTCCTCCTACTTAAACCCAGGAGTGATTCAAGGTGGCAGAAACGATAAGTGTTTTAAAACAAACATTTTTTTCATTCATATAAATAAATCCTTAACGAAGAGAAATTATAGTAGTTTGGAGCAAATTCGTTTTTATCTGATGATTTACTAGCAAATACATTTTATTAAAGAAACCAATGAAAAATTTGTCTATCCTAAAAAGAATTTGGTTATTATGTAAATAAATTGCATAAAACAGTGTGAAGTTATTGGCAATCAAAGGGAACACTCTGTAAGCTGACATTATTTTATTCTGTCCAGTACTGATTGAAACTCCACTTTTCAGAACAAAATAAGTTGGAGGATGACTTGAACCAAGAGACAGCCTCTGCCTTTGTCTTCTATCACCTACCTTCTTTTCTATGCATTTTTTTCTCCTTGTATCTAATCTCCTGTTGTCCTTCTCCTGTAGAGACAGTTTGGTTACATGTAGATCTATTCGGGATAACTTCACCATATCAGGTTCTTTAATCACATCTGCAAAGACCCTTTATGCTCCTATATAAAGTTTACAAGGTCCAGGATGTGATATCACTTGTTGGATATTATTAAGTTTATCACAGTTGCTTATTATGAAGACTAATTAATTTGTACGAAATACTTAGAAGCACTGTTAGATATTGGATACTGTTATTAGTGTGATTATTCTTTTGGACAGGATCTACTTCCTGGACCAGACAGGACTTACTTCCTTGAATGACAGGATTCTAAAGAGGCCCACCTGGGTGGATACAGCTGGGATGCACCTGCACTATTTTTGGGCAGTACTTACTACCATGTTTGGTGCTGTGCGTGCAAAGGTAACACAGACATTCTCTTTGATGTTGGATATTTCAATGTATAGAATTTGTGATCTTGTCCTTTACTGTTTCCTTTTAATAACTTATTAGCTACGAATATTGGAAATTATTATAGGATCAAAAATTGACGTTTACCTGTGTTCTTCTTTAAAGGGATTTTATATTTATTCAATTGATTTAAGGCAGTGGTTCTCAACCTCCCTTCTGCTGTTGCCCTTTAATACAGTTCCTTATGCTGTGGTGATTTCCAACCATAAAATTATTTTTGTAGTTACTTTGTAACTGTAATTTTGCTACTGTTAGGAATATTAATTTAAATATTTTTGGAAGAGAGGTTTGCCAAACGAGTAGCAACCCACAAGTTAAGAACTCCTGATTTATAAAGTATTTACTTCATACTGTTTTTTAAATTCATTCATTTAGGTCCTGAACTTTGATGGGTTCCACATTGATAGCTATTTTCTCTATTCTTCAGTGACAGTATATCTGCTAATTATGTAAGTGTGTTATTTAGTTGCTAAGTTCTCAGGTACATCTTTTCATGACACCCACAGAAGGCATAGCTAGTGTGAAGAGATTGAGATGCAATACCAATATTTGTCCACTTGGTGGCTTCTGTGATTATATTTTTGATCAATTTTATTTTGAGAAAATTGATTTTAAGGTAAGATTTCATTATTAAAGCATGTTAAAGTTTCCATTATTTTTACAATAATATTTTAAGTATATTATGATTGGATTGGTGACATTAAGTATCTTATTTTGTATTTTGGGGAGAAATTTTAATGACTTTTCATGAATTTTAACTTTCAAAATATTCTAACAATTTCTTTGTATGTAGCTTGACTGTTTTTTTTTAGTCAAGCTCTTATTGAAATTAATTAGAGGACATTAGCCTAAGGGGTTCAAATACCCTGAGCTCTTCCTAAGCAAGCTGAAACCGGTTTAACTCAGAGCAGGAACTGAACTTATATTTTAGGAATGTGAAGCTGAAGTTGTCAAAAGCAAAAACCACCAGCTAGACTCAAACCAGGACAAAAAAGTTATACTTCCATCTTAAATAGTGATGTATTTTTCTTGTCTCAAGCCCAGGATCTCATTATGAAAGCTGCCCACTCGAGCCCCTTCCATGGTTGGCACTGCTTGTCTCACTGTCTGCTTCAGTTCATTATTTATAGTTCGGCTACGACCAAATTTACATTTGAACACATGACAAAGGCATATTAAAAACCATGCCGTAGTCCTAAAATCATCAGCATATGAAACATTATTCTATTTTGGGGGTTTATTTTCTTTCCCTCTTTTGCTTTCACTCTCGCTCTCCTTGTCTCCTTTCTTTGTTTTTGCTTTTTGTTTTCCAGTCAAGATCTTGCAGTGTAGTCTAGACTGGCCTCAAACTATCCAGTGTTGGGATGACAGACATGTGCCACTGTGCCCAGGTTTCTGGGTATATTTTCTATAATCATATGTTATTTAAAAAAAAAAAGAGAAAATAGTGTTTGGCTTTTATTAATAGCAAATCCACTTCTCTCCATTCCCAACAAATGCCGAGCACGTTTCAAGAGTTTCAGACTGAAGCTACACTGTGTCATTATTCTGTGCAGGAGACCACAGGACTCTGGGACACAGGTTCCAGCTGTGTGCCTCTTCCAGAGTCAGGGTGTCGGCAGTGGTGGCTGCTGGAGACTGTCCAGCCCAGCTGTTTTTATGCTCTCTCAAAAAACTCCAGGATGTCACCAACATGACTCCAGGTCCCTGCTAACAAGGAGCATCTCTCTCTACCCAGAAAGATGGTCTCCTGCTTTATCCTGGCAGTTCTGTGTTAGATCTCATTCTCCAATTATGCTGGGTTTTCTTACATGTGGTGTAGGAATTCCTTCTGTTTGTGTGTTGCTTTCATTGGATAGTGAATAAAGAAACTGCCTTGGCCTAGTTGATAGGACAGAACTTAGGTAGGCTGAGTAGACAGAACTGAATGCTGGGAAGAAGGGCAGAGTGGCAGACGCCATGGATCTCCTGCCTGAGATGGACACTGGTTAGAATCTTGCTGGTAAGCCACAGTCACGTGGTGATACACAGATTAACAGAAATTGGCTAAATTAAGATGTAAGAATTAGCCAATAAAAAGTTAGAGATAATGGGCCAGGCAGTGTTTAAATAAATACAGTTTCTATGTGATTACTTTGGGAGTAAGCTAGCCGGGCGGTCAGGACGACAATCAGCCTGCTCCTCCTGTTACATACATGTTGTGATTATTTCTCTCTTTTTAATGAGCATAATTATTTTTATTGATTCCTTGGGAACTTTATGTCATATACTCTAATCTCGCTAATTTCTAGTCCTTTCATGTCTACCCTCTACCCTTGTAGCTCCCCCTCCCCCTCAAAAAAAGAAAATAAAAAAAGAAAAGTGTTTCACTTCTCCATCTTTCTTGCTTCTCCATCACATATTCATTTGTCATAGTGGTCTTAGGAGCTGTGGTGTGTCAAACAGTATATCCTTTCCCCAAAGAGCTTTATTTGCAAATATTCATTGCAATGAGTTGTTGGTCTGGTTTAAGACCTCTGGCTTCTGGTATACCATTCATACTAGACTCTCACCAAAACTTCTCTCCAATATCTTGCTGTTGCCCTGAGTTATGGAAATCCTGTGGCTATGGTTTTCAGGACCAGTCCCTTCACGCACTCCAGCAGGTCATAGATGGGATAGATGTTGGGTGGGCCAACTCATATCCCTGAATGTGTGCCTAGGTGGTAGCTGAGTTGGTCAGTACAGGGCCAGCTCTCCCATGCATGGCGGGGTGGGGTCAGTTCTTCCTTTGTGACTGTTGGTGAGCAGGATGGGCAGTTCTCCCAGGGCCAGCAAAGGTTGGGCCAGCTCTCCCATGACCATGCCATTGGGACCAGTTCTCCTTGGACAGGGTATGGGGGATAGGGGATGGCATTTCTTCCACTGAGGTACCAGTGCGGTGGGAGGGATGAGTTCTATAATGCCCAGGACACTTGGGTCAGCGCTACCATAGCCCCTGATGCTAATACAGGGCAGGGACATAAATACAGACCCTAGCTGGAGTAGAACCATGGACCCAGACATGGCACTCAGCTACAGCTCATCCCAGTGGCAGTGCAGGCCACTCAGATTAAAATGGTCCTGGAAACAGCAGGGCCCTCAGACATCAACATGGCCTTAGGTGGCAGCCTAGATCACAGGTGTACAAATGGGCCCTTGCTGATAACATGGGCAGAGGATATCAACATAGCTTCCAGCTATGATAGGTTCATGTACTATTTTTAAGGTTTATTTTTATGTTGCTGTCTTTCTTTTTTCAAAAACAAACTAAAGAATATAAAGACAGGAATTGGACTCAATACCAATGTCTACTTTTATCCAAAATATGTTATTAACAGTAAAAATAATTAAGACAATAAAATCAGAGCCTTGATTTCCAGAAATCTCAGAATAGGAGACACAAGTAAAGTTTTACGTGGTTGAAATTTATTTCTAAAAGTAGGCTAGAAAATGTAGTGATCTTCCCTAACTTTTGGCACTAATTTAAAAAGGGTGAGATCGTACTAATCACAAAGGACTCAAACACAGACAAAAGTGAGAGTTTTAATTTAAAATTTTACTAATTCACACAGGAACTATATACTATTCAGGTATTTCATGTATTTTAGAACAAAGGTTGGTATATCTATTTTAGAAGTTAGACTATTTCACCTTTGTGAATTCTATCCAGACAGCTAGATTATTCACTGGGCCACTTCAATGAGCAATGCTTATGCTTTCCCAGGAACTGCTGCAACAAGTTTCCTAGCCTTGAGTGTGGGCTCCAGTGTTTCCCAAGAACCAGACTATAGTTTCCTTTTCACTTTTCACCATCCAGCATCAAATTTGGCACAAATGTCCAGTGAAGACCTGGCGTGTCTTCAGCTGGCATGAAATGCAGGTGTGGGTTTTTTCACCTGACCTTCTGTTTTCTCTTTGGGAAATGGAGACGTTATGTTGAAAGACTTCTAGTTTTTTCAGGTGCCTTATCTGCCTTGATGTTTCAAATCTATGCTTTATCTATTTCCAAATAAGTTACTGTTAGTGGTCAGGCATGTGTTATAGGTACCTATCTATGCAGAATGCACCCTCTGTCTATCTAAAGAACCTGATTTGTCTAACTGTGAATATGAAAACCATGGATGACTATTGACCTATAATTTTAATACCTATATAGCTTAAAGACTAAGACTTCATATTAGAATATTGAATAATCTTTAAACAACTATGAACAAATAAGGATAATGACTCAAAATGTAAACAATGCATAAGTATCTTGATCAGAGGTAGAAATGTATATTACAACATGATAAATAAATCCTAGAATTGTATCAATATACAAGAATCTATACCAATGTAAATTGCCTATCAATAATAGCTCACAAGTATTCACTTTATTACTTACTATTATTATTAGTGTGAGTAAGCTCACACTAATCCATCTATTATCCCATCCAGTTTCCCTCTTTCTTTTCAAAGAGATCCCTGAGCCTACATAATTTCCACCCCAACTCCCACCCATATACCAATTCAAACCCTAATTTATGTCCCTAACCCTGAAGGCAAACTTTGTTGGGAGAGGGGACATCATCTTCTAGAATTATTTCCAACAGTTATGGGGGCAATGTTCTTTCTATGGGATCCTGCTAAAGAAAAATGATGGTTAAGTTTCAAGATTACTGTCTGGTATAATTGCAAAAAGTCTCTGAGTATTCAGTATGGCTCTGAACATTGTAAAAAGGTGCACCATTTCAGCTAATCAAGTTGGAACCATCTTGAGCAGCTGGTACCTAGAACAGGTTTTATAGTGCTATCAGCATCGTATCAACCAGGTGGAGTTTTGTTGTGAGGGCCCATCTTCATCCTGGAGACTTCAAAGGTTACTGCAGGAAAATCATTGTTCATTGTGGAAAACTTAAGCATTAGTTTTCAGATATATATGCAATAAAAGGTACAATAGAGATAAAAATAGGTATGAAGAAAAGTAAATTTTTTTTTCTAAATTCTTTCTTCTTTCTTCTTTCTGTCCCATATCAGATGGCTCCTGACATGAGACAGATTCTCTGAATTTTTCTTTTAACAACATGCTTGTATTTAGAGAAGGTCAGAGCCATTTTCCAACTCCAAAGCCAGCTTTGATTTTTAAGTGAGTCATGACTTTTCTAATAGTAGGTAGCATATATATATACATATATATATATATGTTCTTTTTCAGTGACTCTTATCCTCAGATGACCTGTCCTCATAAGTCATAATTCTCTTTTCTTGATGGATAGTTAACTTTTCCTATTTAGGCATCTAGATTTCCAGAGCCTCTTGACTTTTTGAAGATGAGTATTTTCCTGCAAAGTCAAGAACAGAACCCTGTCCCAACCCTTATGAGGCTTTCTTACCACTTGTAATGATTGTCACCTCTGTGGATGAGCCATCATTTCTCTTTGTCAGGAGCTTTCTCTTCTTCAAACCACATCTTTATTAGTTTTGATGGTATCCATAGCTTTTCTTCTCCTATTGAAACACAAGCAAAACCCCTTCCCCAATATAACACATCTCCTGATTTCTACTGTGAGGTCAACACATCCTTGAAATACACTGGCTGATTTAATTCAGAAGATTTTTTCCATTATCCACTGTCTCTATGTTGCTGTTGTTCCTTTCTCATTAGCGTTAAGAAAATTCGAGGTTAATAAAGCATTATGTAATCTATTTCTGTGGTATCTTCTGTTTGTTTAACATATCCTTTACAGTTTGATTTGATTTTTCTATAACTGCCTGACCTGTAGGATTGTTTGCTATACCTGTAATATGCTTTATATTATAATAAGCAAAAAATTGTTTCATTTTCTTAGACACATATGCTGGACAATTATCTGTCTTTATTTGCGCTAGTATACCCACGATGGCCATAACTCTAATAAATGCATGATTACTGAATCAGTCTTTTCTGAGCTCAAAGCAGTTTCCTATTGAAAACCTGAATAAGTGTCAATGGTGTGGTGTACATATTTTAATTTTCCAAAATCTGCAAAGTGGAACACATCCACCTGCCAGATTTCATTCCTTTGAGTACCCTTTGGGTTACTCTCTGCAGGTAGTAGTGTTTGGTTATAGGAAGAACAAGTAGGGCATCTCTTTATAATCTCCTTAATTTGTTGCCGTGTAATAGAAAACTCTTTCTTTAAAACTTTGCTATTAACTTGATATTTCTTATGAAATTCTGAGGCCTTTAACACATTTCTAGTCAATAATCTATCAATTTTTGCATTACCTTGTACTAGAGGACCTGGCAGACCCGTATGGGATCAGATGTGAGTTATGTATATGTGACAAAGCCTATTCCTGATTATAACTTGAGCCTATATGAATAATGAGGTTAATTCTGTATCATCTAGTATAAATACAATAGTTTCGATATGCAAGACAACTCTTTCTGCATATTGTGAATCAGTAACTATATTGAGAGGTTCTTTAAAATCCCTTAGTACCATGAGAATAACATATAATTCTGCCTTTTGCACAAAATTATAAGGGCTTTATTTTATCTTACTTAAATTTTCTTATTTTTAACCTGCCTTTCTTTTTTTTTATTTGCAACAGTATAAAATGTATGGGCTCTAATTATCAGTGTATCATGTGGGGAAGGATCTAAGTAGTTCTCTCTATAAGGTTAATTCTTTCACTTTTGGAATAACTGCTATTAATATCTTCTTAAAAAATTAGCACAAGCTCGTTTCCAAGGTTCATTGTCTTCTCATAGTTTTTTAATTTCATCAGTAGTAAAAGGCACTATAATCTCTGCTGGGTCTATTCCTGGTAGTTGATGAAGTCTCAATTTTCTATTTATGATTAATTCATAGACCTTTTTCCCATCAGTTTTTAATTTTTTACTTGATTTATGTGGTAAAAAGATCCATTCTAAGATGATATCTTCCCTTTCCATTAAAATTCTTGTAGGGGAAATCTGGTAGGTATGGAGTTGGGATCCATGTTGGGCATCAGATGAAGACAGATGCTAAAAAGGAATCTCCCACTAGCTCAGAATTGAGTATAAAAAGGGTTATTTATTTGAGAGTAGACTCCCAGATCACAGTCCTCTGCTTGAACAGGGAACAGCAACCAAATCCAGCAGCCAGAAGAGAGAGAGCAGGAACATGCTTTACATTGGGATTTATAGTATAAGAGGCCATGCCCAAGTGGATGGGTAACTTAAAGACTACTGGCTGAAGGATTTTCTACAGCACAGGGGACTCACAAATCACAGTATTATGCACGAATGGGGAGCAGGAACTGAATCCAGAAGCAGGGTGAGAAAGGAAAGAGAAAGAGAGAGCAGGTGTGTGGGCACACACATTTATGGTACCCAAGGCCATGTCCAACGTGGTCCAGTATCTCAAAGGCTATTAGCTGAAGGAGGTTCTCTAGCAGGTGGGGATCATGGCATTGTGCAGGTAGGTATGGTATTGGCTACATCTTGATCAGAAAGCAACAGGAAGTGGACAGGTGATTCTGTAGCATGCCTATTCAATTCTTCTTTCATGAGTTGGTGTCCTCGTTTGTTTCTCTATTGTAGTGATAAATAATATAACCAAAATTATCCATGGGAATTATCCCATTCCCCCAAGCTCTCTGCAATCCTCCCCTTCTCCCTTCTCTCTCCCCATCTCCACTTCTCCCCAATCCACCCCCAGCTTTTGCCTGATGATCTTGTCAACTTCCAATGTCCAGGAGGATAACTAAATGTTTTTCTTGGGATTTACTTTCTTATTTAGCTTCTCTAGGATCACGAACTATAGGCTCAATGCCCTTTGTTTATGGCTAGAATCCGCTTATGAGTGAGTACATACCATATTCCTTTTTTTGGGTCTGGGTTATCTCACTCAGTAAAGTGTTTTCTATTTCCATCCATTTGCATGCAGAGTTCAAGATATCACTGTTTTTTTACTGCTGAGGAGAACTCTAAAGTATACATGTGTCACACCTTTATCCATTCTTTTATTGAGGGGCACCTAGGTTGTTTCCAGGTTCTGGCTATTACAAATAGTGCTGCTATGAACATAGTTGAACAAATGCTTTTGTAGTATGATTGGGCATCTCTTGGGTATATTCCCAAGAGTAGAATTGCTGGATTCTGAGCCAGCTGGACTGGGACTGATGGAGCATGTGATCAAACTGGACTCTCTGAATGTGGCTGACAGTGACTGAGAAGCCAAGGACAATGGCACTGAGTTTTGATTCTACTGCATGGACTGGCCTTGTGGGAACCTAGTCTGTTTGGATGTTCACCTTCCTAGACCTGGATGGAGCAGGGAGGACCTTGGACTTCCCACAGGGCAGGAATCCCTGACTGCTCTTAGGACTGGAAAGGGAAGGAGAGAGGAAGTGGGGGGAGTAGGAGGGAAATGGGAGGAGAGGAGGATGTGGAAATTTTTAAGAAATAAAGAAAGAAAGAAAAAAGAAACACAAGGAATGAAACATAAGCATAAAAAAACAAGTGCTGGTGATTATGAAACACCACCAATAAAATTCACTCAGAATGCAATATTAAAAGTATGAAATGAGATGCGCAAATTCTAAGAAAAGGACATGGGCACACATCTTCGTGACTGCATCAGGCAAAACTGTGTTAGGACATTAAAGCCTAACAGCTCCATCACCATGCGCCAGCGTGCTTCAGAGACACCGCCTAGGAGAGAAAGGCAAGATGACAAGAAGAAGAAAATCCTGGCACATTCACGTGCCTGATGAAGAACTCACATCCAAGACACACAAGGGACTACGAACACCAGCAAAAGGTTAATCCAAATTAAAGCCGGAGAAACTATCTAGACCTCCTGTATGAGGTACAATAACGGCCAATAGGCCCATGGAGACCCCTGTGCTCCACATGTTAGGGGAATGCGGATGGGACCCACACACCACATCGAGGAAACCTGGTTTAGTTAAAAAGGTGGAAAAGGGGGCTGGAAAGATGGCTAGGGGTTAAGAACATTGCCTGCTCTTTCAAACAACCTGAGTTCAATTACCGGCAACCACATTGGCTCACTACTAGCTGTAACAAGCTCTGGTGCCCTCTTCTGGAAACGGAAAAAAAGGGGCTAAAGAGATGGCTCAGTGGTTAAGAGCACTGCCTGCTCTTCCAAAGGTCCTGAGTTCATAATCCCAGCAAACACAGGCCTGTAGATATACACAGAATGGTTCAGGCCTGTAGATGTACACAAATAGGGCCAGCTATAAGAAATTTTCTTAATTAGTGCTTGATGGGGGAGGGTCCAGTGTATTGTGGGTGGTGCCATCCTGAGTTCTAGAAGAACTATTCTAGAAGGTATTCCTGGGTTCTAGAAGAAAACAGGTTGAGAAAGTCATGGGCATGTGAAGCAAGCCAGTGAGCAGCACTGATGTGAGATTCTCCTCTGTATTCTGTGAATATGTTTTATTACCATTGGTTAATAAAGAAACTGCTTTGGCCTATAGCAAGGCAGATGAAAACTAAACTTATCAATACTATGGGTGGTGGTTTGAATAAAAATGGTCCACATAGGCTCATATATTAAATGCTTGATCCTCAGTTGGTGGACCTTTGGGAAGGAATAGGAGGTTTGGTCTTGCTGGAGTAGGCATGACCTAGTTAGAGAGGTTGTGTCACTGGGGAAAAGCCTGTAACAAGCCCAGCCACGCTCTTCGTTTTTTCTGTGTTTCCTGCCTGCAGATCAGGACATGAGTTCTTAGCTACTTGTCCAGTGCGATGCCTGCTGCTAGTCAACTTGCTCCCAGCATGATGGTCATGGGCTAACCTGAAATTGTAAGTGAGCCCTCAATTAAATGCTTCCTTTTATAAATTGCCTTGGTCCCAGTGTCTCTTCACAGACAGAAATAGTAACTGTGACAGAAGTTGGTAGTAGGGGTGGGGTATTGATGTGACAGGCCTGACCATGATGCTTGTTGGCAGACTGTGGACTTTGGGATTTGGATCAGGAAAGTGAGTGCTGTAAGTGGGGTTTAGTGGGTCATCCTTCTAGGAATATGGGCGATAGTTGTGTTGAGAGCCATGAGGACTATGGCAGCCTGGATCAAGAGGTTTCAAAGTGGAAGAATAATCGAGACTATTCTGTGGTATTTTGGCATAGAATGTGGCTGCTCTCAGCCCTTGCCCAAATATCTCCTGAAGGCTAAATTAAAGAGTTATGGATTAATGTTCTTAGCCAAGTAGATTTCAAGACAGCTTAGTATTGGCTGTGTCTTGTTGTTATTAGTGATCATTCTTTTGTAACTGAAACCCTTGGGACAATGCTTCTTAGAGAATAGAGAGTCCACCAGTGAAAGGATGATTCCCATGACAACAAAGGTGTTCTTCTGCAGAAGAAAAATCTTCGGGTAAAGAGTGTGCCATGTACCTATGTGTACAGTGACCACCAAATGATTAAGTTTTCTTTCCTTCCTCCCTCCCTCCCATCCTTTCTCCCTCTTTTCCTCTCCTCTCTTTCTCTCCCTCCTGTTCTTCCTTTTTATTTTTTTTTGAGACAGAACCCCATATATCCCATTTTGGACTTGAATTCACTATGTAGCTGAGGTTGACTTTGAACTCCTGATCTTTCCTTCCCCCTCCTGAGATTACAGATGAACTCTTTTCAGCTCAATTTAATAATAATAATTATTTTTAAATTGAGGCCTCTGTATTGGTTGGGGGTCACCCCAGACTTTGTGGGCTCAGCTTTTCAAATAGGTGGGATTATAGGCACACCGCTATATTCAGCTTTAATAAAAACTTTCAAAAGAATAGTTTAGCCAACTTTGGTGAATTTTTTACTTGAAACATTTGATTTAGATTAGTAAAATTAAGATTTAAAGGTTGATAAGCAAATTGAGTAAAATCATTAAATAAAATTAAGAAATATAGTCACAAACATTCAACTTTTCTGTTCTCTGAATCAAAAAAATATGCTGTTGTGACTGGTGAAAAGACTGTGGGTTTGTGAGCACTGGGTGACTACAGGGGACCCAGGTGGGATTCCCAGAACCCACACAGTGTTCACAACCATGTGTAACTCCAGTCCCAGTGGATCTGACACCCTTTTCTGGCCTCCCAAATGCACAGACATACACTAAATAAATAAGTAAATAAAAATCTCAACTTGAAGAATGCAGTTGGTTAGAATAACTATGAAAAATAGTTTGAGGAGAGGTAAGTTCATCATCTACTAAACCAGCAGTGACTTTCCCTGAAAGAAATGCCAGTCAAGGCAACACTGATGTCCCTCAGGATCCTTCAATAGTTACCTCTAAACCTGTCATCAGACATAAGGCTAAGCAGACTCCTAGAGAAAAGATAGAAAGTCCAGTCCAAACAGGCTCCAAAGCTACAGAGAAACCCTGTCTTGAAAAATTATTACCTGAAATTCAAATGTATTTTGTAAGAAGGGAAACATGACAGGGAAGTCACGTGATGTCCGAGTCAACTACCAGCAGGAGGTGGAGGCACTTCAGATGCAGTTCTTAGGTTAGCACTTTGCTCAGTGGAAAGTGGCATTGCCAGAGTCTTTCTTCTTCTGTCAGTGTCCTGATCTGCGTAATTACGTGATTATTTGTTCTACCTTCCTTAAACAATAGTTAGGGTGCTTAAGTCTGTTGCGTGCAAAATTTCCTATAGAAGATTATTTGGCTGCCCAACGTGAGGATAACTGAATCCACAAAAAGCCTGAGAAAGCTTGGGAAAGAATGGAGTGAAGCATGTTTTCTTGGTAGCAGCGCTAGAGGCAAGCAAGCGCTCTCATCTAAGAGAGGCTTCCTGACTCAGCTTCAGCTGCAAAACCCTGCAGCTCATTAAGAGGTCCTGCCACGAAACACTTAAATGGTGTTGACGAAAAGCTGAACGCAGGCTTTTTGGTTTTCAGCCGTAGCAGGAAAAAAGCTGTGCTGTTTAAAAATGCTGGCTTTCTGAGCCGTCCTGCCAGGGCAAACTCTGACTGAGGCAGGAGGGCCGACTACCGAGAATGGACTTGAGTGTTGTCTGTCGTAGCTCGCTGGCTGGCAGGGACCTTGAAATGCCATAGAGTTGTGGCAGTAAACATGGCTACAGCCAGTACCTCAGCCAAGAGGATGGAAAGCTTAGGAATGGACTGGATCTAGCTGGCAAGGCCAGGGCTTTAATCCTACCCATATTGCTCAGTAAATTAAAGACTCATATGTTCAAAAAAAGAGAGATATATAGTAAAGAGAGATTCAAAGATAAAGAAAATGTTTAAATGATTTACAGTGTGTTAAAAATATATGCAAGCTAAAAGTTAAAAGTTCTTTAAAAAAAGTAAGAAAAAGAGAAGTTGTGTGTGGTAGTACACACCTTTAATCCCAGTGCCTAGAAGGCAGAGACAAACAGATCTCTGTGAGTTCAAGGTGTAGTAGCAAACACCTTTAATCCCAATGCCTGGGGGAGCAAAGCAGGGCCTCTGCTCCTCCTGGAGAGACTCGACAGCTCTGCTCTCTGGAGCAGAGACACCAGGCTCCGCTCTCCCAGGCAGTTCAGACCCAGGATGGACATAGGCTAGAATCTTCCCGGTAAGCGCACCTTGGGGTGCTTACACACATTATTAGAAATGGGTGAAATTAATATGTGAGATTAGCCTAGAAGAGGCTAGATAGAAATGGGCCAAGCAGTCTTTAAATGAATACAGTTTGTGTGTTGTTATTTCAGGCATTAGCTAGCAGGCGGCCGGGGTGCTGGGGACGCAGCCCTGCCACACTTATTTCAACAATTATTATGTTTCTTTAAAAAAAAATCGACCATAAGGTTATATTTGTTTGTTTTTGTTTTGAGACTAGGTCTTATTGTGTAGTTTCAAGCTGACATAGAAATGGTAAACCTCCTGTCCCAACCTTCTGAATGCTGGGATTTCAAGCATTCATAGTTACAACATCCTTAAAGATAACATTTTATGTGCTATAATTTGAATCTACCTGGCACATGGATGAGTCAGATGCAGTTTTATATAAATCTCCTGGTTACTTCATGGCAGGAGGTCCTGGGAGGATTTCTATTTCCTCAGAAAATTATATTAAATATGACTTATGGGGAAGTTTTATAAATTTCTATTTTGTTTGAGGTAACATACATTTTTTACTAGGTAATGCAAAATTGTTTACTGTTATGGTTTTTAAAAAAATACCTCAAAAGGAAAAATAAAAAATGTAACATGCTGACATGGAAAAATGGAAAAGGGCATTTTTTGTTTGCTCTGTGCCAAGGAGGTGACCTTTCGAATCTGAGCTAAAACAAATTGACAATGACAGCTTCAGATTTTCACTGATCTATCTTGGAAAACATTATTGCAAATTGTATCTTACCAGAAGTGCTTTTTTTGTAATAAAAATGAATTATTCATGAAAAATCACTTCATTTCATAGTGCACCTGCTGAGAAGGGTTTGGTATGCCTATTGAAGTGTGTGCACAAGCGGTGCAATTAAGCCTTCACTATTAAATTTATTTTGCTTTGCTAATGTCTTATAGTGCATCATAAGAAGGGCAATGACAAATGTATTTGTATTCATAGAACATTAAAAAAACTAATTAGTATTTGAAAAGGTCACCGAAAAGATCAGAGGAAGGCTTTCTGTCGCATTTGCCACAGACTGAAGTGGCGAGGGACACTTGCTTTTCTTTTGACTAAATATCTTATCCACTGCATTCATATTCTCATAGTATCTATTAGAAGTAGTTTATACTTTGTATACAAGAATGTCATAGCTCTTGTACACGGCAACAGTCACAGAAGACAACCTCTCCCATTGTCTTTTTATATAATGTTTGACTTGAACAGGAATCTCACTATTTGATCACTAGGATGAAAGTCAGATCTCATGACTACATGTTAAAAAAAAAAACTGAACATTTTTATTGTAGTAAGAGGCTATTTGTTCATTTCCCAGCCTCCTAGACCTGAAATAATTACTCAGAAACTATATTAATCGCAACACTGCTTGGTCAGTTAGCTCAAGCTTCTTATTAACAAACTCTTACATCTTAAATTAACCCATTCTTATTATTTTGAATTTTACCATGAGACTCGTGGTTTACTGGTAAGGTTCTGTCTTCTTTAGTGGTTACTTGGCATCTCTCTAACTCCACATTCTTTTCTCCTCTATCTCTTCTTGGAATTTCTGTTTTGCTCTATTTTGCCCTGTCATAAGCCCAAACAGCTTCTTTATTCATTAACCAATAAAAGCAACACATATACAGAAGGACTTCCCACACTACATGTTGAGGATTACAATACCATCAAAAGGAGCAAAGCAAAGTTCTTTATATAAGAACTCAAGAATTGTTTATCAAAAGAATAAATAATCCAGGGCTGGAGAGATGGCTCAGTGGTTAAGAGCATTGCCTGCTCTTTCAAAGGTCCTGAGTTCAATTCCCAGTAACCACATGGTGGCTCACAACCATCTGTAATGAGGTCTGGTGCCCTCTTCTGGCCTGTAGGCATACATACAGACAGAATATTGAATACATAATAAATAAATATTTAAAAAAAAAGAATAAATAATCCAATAAAAAAATGGAGTACAGACCTTAACAGAGAACTCTCAATAAAGGAATCTAAAATGGCTGAAAGACACTGAAGGAAATGTTCAACATCCTTAGTCATCAGAGAAATGTAAATCAAAACAACTCTGAGATTCCATCTTACACCTGTAAGAATGGCCAAGATAAAAAACACTGAATACAACTTATGTTGGAAAGGTTGTGGGGAAAAGGGAACATTCCTGCATTACTGGTGGGAACACAAGCTGGTATAGCCCCTTTGGATGTCAGTGTGGTGATTTCTCAGAAAATTAAGGAACAACCTTCCTCAAGGTCCAGTAATACCACATTGGGGTATATATTCAAAAGATGGTCAATAATAACACAAGGACATGTGCTCAACTATGATCATAGCAGCATTGTTTATCTTAGCCAGAACCTGGAAACAACCTAAGTGCCCCTTGACCACAGAATGGATAAAGGAAATTATGGTACATCTACACAGTGTAATACTACACAGCAGAAAAAAAATGAAATCTTGAATTTTGCAGGATGGAGCTAGAAAACATTATTTTGAGTGAGGTACCCCAGACCCAGAAAGACAATTATCACATGTACTCACTCATAGGTGGGTTTTAAACTAAAGCAAAGAAAACCAGCCCACAAATCACAATCCCAGAGAACCTAGACAACAATGAGGACCCTAAGAGGGACATACATAGATCTATTCTACATGGGAAGTAGAAAAAGACAAGATCTCCTGAGTAAATTGGAAGCATGGGGACCTTGGGAGAGGATTTTAAGGGAGGGGAGATGCAGGGAGGAGAGCAGAGGAAAAATGTAGAGCTCAATAAAAATCAATAAAAAGGGGTGAAGTTCACTGTAACATACAACTGAAAAATAAAACTGCTGATTTAGAATTTCTTTAGCAATTGCATAGACAGAAGGTTGTACATATTCCTTTTATCTGTTAGGCTTTTTATCTGTAACAGAACCTTTTTTCTTTGGTTTGTCATATACTAATTATACTTTTATATATTAGTTCTATAGAAATTCTACTCTATTGGACAAAAAGACACACATGTGGGAAGCAGATTTATGATGAGGGAGTAAGTCATTGGGGTAGGAAGGAGGCCAGAGAGTGTGAGGGTGACAGTAATCAGAACACATTATATGCAAGTATGAATTTGTCAAAGAACAAGTTTAGTAAAAGATAAAAGTTCTTCCAATGTATTCATCCTTTCGTGTATTCACTTGAAATTGTTTCTTTATGTATTCAGTCCTAAGACTCAGCTGTTGTGCTTGGAAGCCCCACTGATGCAGAGATGAAAGTGAGCTCCTACCTCTAGGACGTTCAAGAATAGTGGCAGAGATAGGAATGCAAATTTGCATTTGTATTGCAGCTGGAAAACTGCCATGATTGATGTGTGCCCAAGGTGCTTTGGGATCTTAGAAGTGAGGCACCTCACTACTTCAGGTGTTGGAGGAGTGCCAAAGAAAGTTTACCGAAGGGCATACGGAGAGGTGAGAGTCAGTTAATTATATGATAAGGAGAGAAAATTGTTCTAAAGAAAGCTAACAAAAGTGACAAGAAACAGCATGTCCAGTTCAGGAACCTGAGTGCCAAGAGCATGGAGTTGGGAGACACCATCAGGACCGGGTTATGTAAGGTCATGAAGTATTGGACTCTTATTCTGAGGCAGTGATTTGTGACTTCAGGCCTTGATCAGATTATAGATTAAAAGTTAGGAATTATTTGTGTGTATATTTGTATTACTGTAGAACCAGAGGACTAATTGCAGGGGTCTGATCTCTTCTTCCACTGTGTGGATAGAACTCAGGGAGCCCAGCTTGTGCAGCAAGCATCTTTCTTTACTTGCTGAACAATCTCACTGGTCCAGAGCTTTAGGATCAATCTAATGGGTGTAGGCAATACAGACAGAAGGAGGAGGAAAAAGAGACCAGGAGCAGGGGGGATTTAAATAGTATCAGGGTGAAATATGCTGCTCAACTTAGGTCACAGCTTGGTAGAGTAGTAAAAGAGTGACAGATCTGTAACCTATTTGTAAAAGGAAATGATATAACCTATAACTACCCAGACTCAAAATATAAAGAAATGTTCACAGCATAGATAGTAGATTTGCTCAAGATTCTGTCAAAATTAAGTTGTGCCAAGATTTTGTCAAGCAATTATATAGCGTTATAAGATAGTAATACCAAAAGTAAATTAAATAACAAGGAAAACACTGCTCTTTGAGGATACTGGATTTTATTTCTAGTACTTAGAAGGGCTGATTGTGTGAATATATAGTTCATTTAGTTACTCAGCACTTCAATTCAGTTTCAACTGCTAAACATGCTAAGTTCTATATAGATAATGAAAATACTTCAGCACTAGAATTTTGATTAGAGAAAAATTCTTAATAAAATACATTTTCACTCCTGAATAATCCCCCCAAAACCACAGTCTATGACAAAGCTGAAATGATCAAGGATGGGGAAGAGACTGTGATCCTTTGTATGGCAACCTTTCCTTGCATCGGACTAAAGCAAAGTCCTTTTTCTTACAACACACTCTAGAAAAATTAGAGGCTTCACTTTTGTCTGAAGGTGGGATGCTTTAATAATGAGTAATTTTTACTCGTTTAATTAGACAATATTTTAGTATGGTAACAAAACAAAAATTTTCATATATCATTGAAAGAAAAAATATATTTGTATGTATATTTAGCTACATAGTTGTATTAAATTCTTTTATAAGTCAGCTCCAAATAGGAGCACCAAGAGTTTGAAGTTCTCTACACTTAGGAAGGGGTTTCATTACTCTATGAAACATGAAGGTTTTGTAATACAAGGAATTCCTTTCAAACTGTGGCAGTATTCATATATTATTGAAGTTGAGTCAAGGTTGGGATTGTGAAACTTGGTCCCTTTTAAATGCAAAGCTGTCAAAATTCTATTGATGCTGTAGTGCAGAGTCTTCTTGACTTGCATTTTCACTGCATGTGCCGAAGCATCTCCAGTCCTGCCTAATGCCCTATATCAGATGTCTTAACTACCCCTCTTCCCTTAATAGCTTTATTTTCCTTTTCCCTAGTATTTCCTTATATCTTCTGACTCAATGTGCGTCTTATTCTGCTTTAACAGAGCAGTCAGTAGCTGAACATTTCTGGAACTGGAGTAACAGCTGTGGATGCTAGGAAGCTAACTTAGATCCTCTGAAAGAGAGATGCACGCTCTTCATTTCTGAGCCCTCTATTCAGTTCCATGATCAACTCTTTGAGGTGAACAGTATTTTTCCCTTTTGTCTGTCTTCACCAGAACTTCACATTCTCTCTGGTACAACGTGAGTCTCAATAACTTATGGCCAAATAACTGAGTGACAGGGAGAGTTAACAGTTACTCCAAAGGAAGTTTTGTGCATACTTTGTGCTACAGTAAATCTTCCTTCACTGCCATGAAAGGCTACAGGACAAACAGCCTGGCTACAATACCATCAGTATAGTATCACATTTAGCCCTTCATAGGCCTTGGTTCCTGCCCACAAGTCCTGTGTATCCCAGGAAACATCCCTTTCTTGCCTCTTTCCCCCATTTGTGGCTATATTCTAGCCTTCACTACCAGCAGGCATTCCCTGTCAACAGACTAGCCAAACAGGCCAGAGATTTTAAGTAAAAAAAAAAAAAAAAAGAGGTCTAGGCAGGATTCATGGAGCTCCCTGGGAAGGTGAAATAGAATTGATTTTGTGAGCAGAACGGGGCCAGGTTGGGGAGAGAGTGGGAAGGACCAGATTGGGCTGGAGGGGGATGAGATGGAAGGAGAGAATCAGAGAAAATGACTGGGGTGCATTTGAGGGGCAGTGTGACAACCCAAGGCAGTGGAAACTTCCTAGAATCTATGATGGTAATTCCAGTGAGGACTCCTCCTAATGGGGGATATGGAGTGTTAAGTGGCCATCTCTTGTAGTCAAGCAAGGATTCCTCTTGTGGGCCTATGTTGCATTTGGTTGAGTTCTTGGCCAAGGAGGTCCTATGGAGATACCTAAACAACCCAGATTGATGCTAGGACAGGGTTGCTTTCTGCAAACTTCTAGCCAGACCTCATTGCCAAGGACAACATTTAAATGACTCATTGGAGAGGTCAAGCTGCTTGCTTACATGGAGTCGTCACTCATGTGTTCTGTTCTCTTTGGTGCAGGAAGGCTATCAAAAGAGAAATGTAGACACCAACAAGCCCCAAAACCTTTGATCAATAATCTCTCCTGCCTGCAAGATGTTCTGGGGCAATGGTGGCACAGAACTTGTGGGAGTGGCCAGCCAATACCTGATTTAACTGGAGATCCACCCCACAAGAGGAAGCCCATGCCCAACACCGATTGAAAGGTAGGGAACTGAAGACTGGATAATCCAGAGACCTATGGTAGAACCAAGCGTGTCTGGTGAAAAGAAAAACAACATACTGGATGGATTTGTGTGTCAACTTGACAAAAGCTAGGATCATCAGAGGAAGGAGCTTCAGTTGAGGAAATGACTTGATGAGATCCAGCTGTAAGGTATTTCCTCATTTGGTGGTCAATGGGGGAGGGCCCAGCCCATGGTGGGTGGTGCCATCCCTGGGCTGTTGGTTCTGGGTTCTTGAAGAAGGTGTGTTTGAGCAAGTCAAGGGAAGCAAGCAAGTAAGCAGCTCTCCTCCGTGGCCTCGGTATCAGCTCCTGCTCCAGGATCCTGCCCTGTTTGAGTTCTGTTGTGACTTCCTCCTTCAGTGGTGGATGACAATGTGGAAGTGTAAGCCAGATAAACCCTTTCCTCCCCATCTTGCTTTTTGGTTATGGTATTTCTTAGGACCAACTGTAACACTAAGTAAGACAATATCAATGAATTTATTTTTAGTGGTATTTTACTATACTCATAGATTGGTGCCTTCCTTGTCCAGTCATTCTTAGAGAGGCTTTCTCTAGCAGCAAATGGGAGCAGATTCAGAGACCCACAGCCAGACATTATACAAAGATCATTTAAATCAGAGAAATTCATCAGGTCCCTCCACTTAGAGCTAGGAGAATCTCAGGGAAAGGAGGTGGAAAGATTGTAGCAGTCAGAGGGGATGGAGGACACCAGGAGAACATGGCCCACCAAAGCAACTAAGCAGTATGTGTATGTAGGGATCAGAGACTGAAGCAGCAAACACCAGGCCTGTATAGGTCTGCACCAGGTCCTCTGAATATATATTGTGGTTTAACAGCTTGGTGTTTTTGTAGACCTCCTAACTGTGGGAGAGAATGTGTCTCTGACTCTTTTGCTTGCTCTTTGGACTCTTTTCCTCTTATTAGGTTGCCTTGTCCAGCCTCAATATCAGGGTTTTTGTCTTGTTCTATTGTATCTTGTTTTGTAGTGTTTAGTTGTCTCTTGAGAGTCTGCTTTTTTTTCTGATGGGAGATGGAAGGGAAGTGGAAGGGAGTGGGAGGCACGTGGCAGGGAGCTAGAAGGAGTGGAGGAAGGGGAAACTGGTTGGGATGTACCAGATGATAGAAGAATCTATTTTCAGTAAAAAACATTGGGAGTGTCTTTATTATATGACTTAATGGTGTATTTATTGTTGTTTAGCTTTTTCTATCTCTCTAATCCCCTTACAGCTTCCTTCAGTTTGTTTTTTTCTTTTCCTCTTTCATTTATCTATTTTGAACATGGTAAATGATTATGCGCACCAGACCTTTGACTGAAATATCTTATTTTTGAACTACACCATAAATAATTTTGTTTTGTTTTTCTTATTGAAATAAAAAACAAATTAGCTTTTCCTAAATAGTTCTAATCATCTAGAGTTTTTGCCTTATGTCATTTAAGAGGGTAGATATCCCAAACTTGCCCACACTGTTGTCTAGCTTGATTTAAATTGGCTGAATTCTTTTCTTTCCATATCTTTTTACTCTGTATTTATGATTCCTGCATCAAATGAATTATTTCCATACAAATCTTTTTCTCATGGTGTGCCTCTGCGGGCAATCTAAATTAAGAGAATGTTAATGTAAATTAAACCCAAAATGAATTATGCTAATTTCATAAATGCTATGTAATGTTAGACACAATCCAGTGGAGCTAAAGATAAGTGACACATGAATAATTAAATTCTGGACAGGACTTAGAAAATGAGAAAGTTCACGTGTAATAAAACTGAAGAATAGCATTCCAGGTAGATGAAATAGCATGGATAATTAATAAAAGTGAAAAGGAATGAACTATTCTGAAAATGGTGTGTAGCCCAGTGTGGTAAAAAGATATGAAGAAGATCGAGATGAAGGACCTTCTCCATCTCAATGAAGATACTGGAGGAATGGTGAAAGAAACTGTCTATGGTGAACTCACATGCTCAGTTTACTATTTCTGCAGTGAGTGGGCATAAAACTATTTACAGATAACATTATTTTCATCACAAAATATCCTTCAAATGGCAAGGAATGAATTGAGGTAGGACATAGCATATGTAGAAAATGGAGTTAAGAAACTATTATTATTATAATCTAGGATGACAAAGAGTTAACAGCTATTTGAGTTAGAACGAGATTATTGGTGCTAGAGGTGTTTAAGTTAATGAATAAAAACAATGGAAATGGTGAGTTAAGAGAAGAATCTAATGTGGTTCAAACGTTTTTGTGTTAAACAAGTACTTAGATTGTGATGCTTTCATTCTAAGTTGAAGAATGAACTTATAGTACCATAATTTTGTACTTATCATTTATAAGCATAATGAATCAAAGACAACAGAGTAATAAGAAAGACCCAGTTTTACTAATAATTAAGAGCAAAAACACCCCTTGTCCAGCTCCCTGTGAATGTTGAAGGAACATCTTTGGGCTGCTTCCAATTGTGTTCTTCCTTGGAACAACGGATTGTATTCACTTACCTTATAGTTCCAGCTCTCAGGACCCCCAGATATTTAGCTTAGAAGGTCCAAAAGTCCATAAGGAATGTCCTCCTAAGGATTGTCCATGTTATGCATTTTTACTCTTGGTGGAGAATAGTGGATAGTTACATGCTTTAAGTGTGAATGCCAACACTTGGCCATGATACTTACATGTCCATGTAGGGCATGTTACCAAGTTGATAAAAGGAGAGATGAGATCATAGGATCAAAGGATAAAAATTAGAAGTTAGCACTTCCTTGGCTATGCATTCTGTTGTAGAATTTTTGGGACACCAACATTCAGCTGTTTGAAATAGCTCAATTTTATTTTATGTTTATTAGCTTGATTCATGACTCAAGCATATAGACAAAATGATGTATACTTGGCTCCAAATCTCACAAATGCTAGGTATTGATCTAGTAAGATCAAATGATTTAGGAGGGGTGGACACGATGGAAAGAGAGCCAACTCCCATAAGTCCTTTAACCACCCTCCTAATACTCCCCGTACCATATATGGGAAAAAAAGAGATTTAGATGGAAATGCACCTCAGTTGATAAAATATGTCTCTCATGCATGAAACCCTGGGTTTGACCCTCAGCACTATGTAAACCAGGTGTGATAGTGCATACCTGTTAACCCAATGGTTAAGATGTGGTAGCGGGAAGACCACAAGTTTAAAGTTGTTATCTTCTCAGTTGTATAGTGAAACTGAAGCCAGTCAGTCTTGGTTGCATGACACCCTGTCTCAAAAGAAAAGAGAATGATCTGGTAATAATAACTAAGTACTAGTTAGAAAAGGAAGACAGAGAAGTTGAAAGATGCTCTAAAAAATATATCTGAATTTAAAAATGATATTGGGCTCAAGAGCATCCTGTATTCTGCCTACCAAGAAGAAATAATTATAAATTTTTAAAACATACTAAATTCTAAATTTCTGCTAAGTCACACACTATGTTTTCTGATTCAGTTTTCTTTGTATTCATAAGTATTAAAAAATGACATACTGAGAAAATATTGAGCATTAGGTTAATGTGATAAAGACACTGCATTAGTCACATTAAGTTCAATTGTCTGGCTACCAAGGCAGTCTTTAAAAGTTCCTATAGAATTGATGGAATAAAATATTTTTATAAAGTTAGAGTAATGTGCCAATAAAAGAACATAGAATAAACTTATTGCCCTCTTTTAGCTTCAAGGAATCATAAGGGACATTGGACAGTGAGACATTTTAATGTCTGGCTGTGGATATTACTGTCATAGAAAGAAAAAGTTTGTCTTCTGGTCTACTCCATGGTTATGAAGGAAGAAGTCCAGCTGATAGGGCAAAACTGTCTTTACAGAGTGAGCATTTTTCCTTCAAAGATGTTGGTCCTTTATCAACATAGAACTAAATTGCTTGGAATTTTTTGTTGTCTTCTGGAGCTTATTTTCATTTTACTGTATGTTGGGTTTTCATAGATTTACGCATTTGCCCATGTGAGTTTTTCCTGAATTCTGTTTCACAAGAGCTATTACCAGAACTTCAAAATAATTTCTCACTCTGAGAAAATTAAAGCAGGATGTCCATTGTAGTGTGTCCAGTTGCCCAACAGCTTAACCAGAAAAGGGACACAAGAAAATGCTGTGGTAGGTATAAGATAAACATACTTTGTTTATGTTTTCCTGGTATTCTGGTTGTTTAGAAGTTGGGATTTTTTCCTTGCTTTGGGCTGTTCTTTGAGAAAACCAAAAAATCACCAGTTTTTCCTGGGACTTTGATCTTTGTTTTGTATTTTGCTATGCAAGGCTCGAAGCCTTACCGTTTGTTGTGTTTCCTACTTTGTCAGATCATCCACTCTCTGAACATATTACCAACAGATGGCTGGAAGAAACAAGTGAAGAAAAGGTAGTGTGTCTTACATTGACATTTCTCATAAATCCCTGGAGACTGTTATATAAATATCCACATACTTCTGCAGGTGCTAAAATAGATTTCTGTGGCCTTTCACCTGACATAACTACCTTGCCTTTCAACCCTACTGTTTACCATATCTTTCCCTAACCTTTGTGTTTCACAAGAGTGCCTTTGGCATTAAATTAAGCAATACAGACACCTGCATGCCAGAAGGTAAACACCAAAACTCACTTAAGCCTCAGGACAACTATGCTACAAGCCAATGCTGCAGATGTCCCCAAATGTGCTTCATACCAGGACAATCAATCATGCAGTGGTATGTAATCAGACTCTGGAAGAATTTTGCAATGATTTGCTAATTTTGACATTCATAGAATTATTAGTACGTTGAGTTCCTAAACTTTACAAGATTATGTTTTAAAACTCATACATGAATCCCTCTCTCCCTCTTTTTTCTTGTGTGTGTGTGAATGTGTGTTTGTGTGTGTATTTTGCTGACACAGATTTGTGTTGTTTCTAATACTAGTAGCTTCTCAATGAAAACAGGATTAAATTGAATTTCTAACATTATGCATATTTAGAAGATTTTTATTGTGGAGACAGTATTTATGTTTTAAGCAGCTAGATCCTGTAATAATAGATTAATTTAATGAGCACACATATGTTCACCAAGCAGCACATCACACCTAAAGTTGAAGTACTCAGTATTATGTTTAATTTTGACTTAGTCCTTTCTTACTGCATATTTTTTTTGAGAAAGAAAGATTTATTTTTAATCACTTCAATTCCAGGTTAACAAGTTAGAACCTTCTTAGTTTTGTAGGCCATTAGTTAGAGAAGCAGTTGAACATACATGTGGTAGAGTTGAACATACATGTGGTAAAGTTGTTCTAGAGGATAGCTGAGTAAACGGCAAAGGAAAATACATGTTTCTGTATGTAAATACATGTTTCTGTATGTTACAGGATGTTAGACCTGGCACAGACACCAAGATAGCGCTGTGGCTTTGTTCTAGAAAATCTTAGTATTCACACTTTTGTTCTCTTTGCAGGATGTTGACATCTATAGACCGTCTTCATTTGTTGATGGAAGTGCCACTAAATCTGTTCTGGCATAGGTCTCAAGTGACAGGCCAGCTTGTATAGCAGCCTACATGCTACATAGCCATCTATTCTCGTCAAGATTTGGTAGCCTTCTCTATTATCCAGTTGATGGGTCGGATCATTTGATTATATGCCATTTTAACATTAAATGAGAAGAAATCCCAATGTCCACATTTTTAGCAATTGTCAATGTAAGGTATAACAACTAGTCTTTTGCTCCTGGGAGATTTTCCAGAGATGCTTTAGACCATTGGGTTCCTAGATACACCATGTTGTAAAACTTCATTTTCATGGGTGTATTTTGTATTTTATGACATGGACATGTCTTCCAAAGATATTCACCACATTTGGCTTATTTGGTCCAGTCAATGTGATGTCTTCCATATAACGGAGCAAATTTTCTAAGAGACAATGGTGATGGGGGAGTGTCATATATCAATCTGTTGATTATATTGGTTAAGCAATAAAGAAACTCCTTGGCCCTGATAGGTTAAAACATAGGTGGGAGGAGTAAACAGAATAGGATGCTGGGAGGAAGAGGAAGTGAGCTCAGACTTGACAGCTCTGCTCTCTGGAGCAGAGACGCCAGGCTCCGCTCTCCCAGGCAGCTCCAACCCAGGATGGACGTAGGCTGGAATCTTCCCGGTAAGCGCACCTTGGGGAGATACAAACAATTTATTAGAAATGGGCTAGTCCAGGTGCGAGAATTAGCTGAGAAGAGGCTAGATAGAAATGGGCCAAGCAGTGTTTAAATGAATACAGTTTGTGTGTTGTTATTTTGGGGCATAAGCTAGCAGGTGGCCGGGGTGCTGGACATGCAGCCCCGCCGCTCCTATTTTAACACAATGGGACAGTGATCTCTACAGGTAAAGTGAGAAGAGCAGAAATTGACACATTTCACTGAAATGAACATTCAGATATATTTTTGTTCATTCTGCATGAGAATGGGCTGTTTCTGTCTAACCACACTTTAAATGTATTTAAAGGATACTTTTCAAAGCTAAGCTGTGTATCAGGTGCTTGTTGTGTTTTATCCCACAGCAATACACTAAAACAGAAGAAACAGCTGTAACCACCATCATCACCTGCTCAAGTTTTGTCCTCTGAGGTCAGTCTACCAGCTGAATAAGTCAATGAGGCAGGGTAAACAGGCAAGCAGTATAAATCAAAACATTGATTTTTTTCAACTCTTTGATGGTGACACTAATGGATTCAGCTTTCTTAGGGGAAATTGTTTTTAGTTTTCTATAACGATGGGGAAAGGACATTCCAGAGCTTCCACATGCCTGCATCATCATTCTTCACATGAACGGCCACACGTGTGATAAATTAAGCCAGTAAATGAGCACGTGAATTTCAAACCTATATCTAGAAACCAAGAAGTTCTGATGAGCCAATCTGAGGAAAGCTATGTATAGAGAAAAGCTCCATTCATCAACATCACCATAAGCTCCTATTTTCATGAGCTATTATGGCATTTGAAGTTATTTCGCAAAAGTGATATATCCTCTAACTCAAAATTTGGTATAGATATTGAGATTGATGCACCCACACTGTTATCAAGAGGGAATGGAAAGATTCTGTATTCTTCACAGAACAGTTTTCCAGAATAGTGTGGTGACTTCCCAGTGTGGTCTAAAAATAACAAGAGAAAACAAGGAAAAAGACTTGGACCCACCACCCACTTTGGCATTTATTTCTGGCAAGTTACTTTGCCAATAAGGGAGTATAGGTATATTTCATAACACTCAGGATTATGAAATGTTTGAATTGCCAAATTTAAAAAGGTACATTATAGGTTTATGCTTTTGTGATATATGATAACAATTATTTTAGTGTTTATAGAACACAGTATTTTAAGAGTGATTATGTGGAAGATATAACTAGTCATTTGAAGACTAAATTTGTTATTAGGAAAAAAGCAAAGGTCAAGATTTATCCTGAACGGTATTCAGTTAGAACCATTGATTGACAATATAAATAAACTAACACTTTCACAAATCATTCTAACCTCCCTCCCCTTTGAAAAGATGATCCCACAACACTGAGACTTTCTACCTCACCTGATTCTTGTAGATGTGATCCTTTTATCAGGGCTGCTCTCTCTCTCTGGCTGCACAATTGCTTTATGGACTGGAACTCTCTCTTTCTGGAATTTGTAGGCATCTGCGGCTGCAACCCTGGGAGTTCTTCATTCCTAATGCATTTTCTATAGTAGAAGAATTTGCAGGTTCTTTTTGAGGACCGTATTTTCCCCTCCACAATTTGTATATTTGGGTATTCCTAAGGAAGTGTTTGTTTAAAACTTCAACATTATTTCATTTTTTAAAAACATAGCCTTCATTTAGTAAATAATAATTGTACTTATCATTAAATATTATATGTAGGATGATGAAATCAGGGTGGTTAGCATTTCTTATCTTGTCTCCCTGTATTTTGGCACATGCTGTCAGTTTTCTGTCTCTCCTAACCTTGACGATAACTTCTAGAAATCACTATTGTATTCTGACCTACTTAGATAAGTGTGTGTGTGTGTGTGTGTGTTTAGATACCACATATGAATGATAATGCATTATCTGCCTTTCTGTGTCTGTCTTATTTTAGTTGACCCAATACCACCATCCCATTCTATTGTTCTACAAGTGACAGGACATCAGTATTTCCTGTGTTGAATAATATTCTATTCCATGTATAAGACACATTTTCCTTGTCCATTCATCCATCAGTGCACTCCTTTGTGGTGTTTTTATTTGGTTATTGTGAATGGGGGCAATAGATAAAAGGGTAAAGAGTTTCTCTGGATATATCCCCACAAGAGACATATGAGTCATATATTAGAAGTCTTTTTAGTTTTTTAAGGAAATCTCATTCTTTTTTCATATGGCTATAATGATTATAATTCTACCATTAATGAATTTTTTTCTAGGCTTAAAGAGATGACTCAGTAAGTAAATAACTTGGTGTGTATGTCAAGTTTGAAAAGTTTGGTTCTCTTAAAGATCTCATGTAAAAAACTGGATGTGGTAATATGTGATCTGGAATCACAGTACTCCTACAATGAGATGGGAGTCTGAGGTTGGAGAATCACTAAAAAGCAACAAAAACAAGAACAGCTTCTCCTCAATAATGTGGAAAAGAGAACTGACTTCCAAAAGTTGCCATTTATCTAGCACATGCATACCCAGTATCACTAATATATGAAATAAAAGTGTAGAAAGTTTTATGTTCTCTGCATCATTGCCAGCATTTGTTATTTCTTTTCTTTTAGGAAGAAGGCATTCTGACAGGTCTGAGATTATATCTCATTGTGGCTTGGATTTGCATTTCCCTGGTATCTCATGATGTCAAGCATTTTCATTTTTCCCATATTGTATTCACTTGTGCGTTTAAAATATTATTTCTGAAAATAGTTATGAAATTCAAGAGAACTTGCTAATTTTACTCCACTTAAATTTTAAAAAATAATATGAGAAATGGTTTGTTTAATTAATGCAAAATGCATGCATATAAACATGGCAAGTGTCATAAGTGTATATTTATGATATAATATCTGTAACCAGAGCTACTACTTAGAACTGTCTGTATTTTATCATTGAAGAATAAATAATTGAGTGAAATAGATATTTGTCCAAAATATTTGCATGTATGATGCAAATAACATGAACACACACATACACACATATATTTGTATGTAACACCTGCAATGTTACAACTGGACAATTATGTTAGCATTTTTTATGTGAACATTAACCATCTTAGGTAGTTAAGCTAAAACTGAATAGAGGAGTATTATTTTCCTGAAAATACAGCTGATTTTATATCCATACTCAAACCTCAATGAATTTCCATCTGATTAAAAAAAAAAACGGACATTTTACTCTTTTAATATTTATGATCTTTAAACCACTCCCTTCCTTTCTGAAGGCCAGGATGACTTATTGAAGCATTTTTCTAGGCCAATTGTTTAATACCTTTGCTATATCACAAAATTATTTTTAGATGATGTAATTTTTTTTGCAAGAGAAAGTTATCTCTCTAAATCACTCAAATAGTGTCATGACCATTATTGTCAAAAACATTAAATCAAGGTGCTTTGTTGGCTCAGAATATAATATAAATATCTGTCATTTGAACAGAGTAAAGAAAAGAAAGATGATAAAATATATCTAGGCCCTGAATGGCTTCTGTGCACACTCAACACTAAATCCAAACAGAAACTTTCACTGAAGAGCCCATTGTTTGTTCAGAATATCTGTGATGGGAAACTCCTGCATCATCTCCCTACTTTAAGTAAAGGCAACATGACCAATACACAATTAAATACTTAGATGCCTAAGGTTTTCTTTCAAAACACTGCAAAACAATCAATGGTTGACTGAGAGAAAAGTCACCTACTGGAAAGCCAGATTTGAAATATTTAAAAATTTGTCTTTGCTGTTCTCTTTCTCTATATCTCTTTATTTCAAGCTTACTCTTGTCTGACTCTTTGCAATATTTTCCACATGCCTTTTTTTTTTAATTTTTAGTAGTGAGTCAAATACTGAGTGCACTTTCTGTGGGATTGTTGCAGGCTTGTTGCTGCTGTCTGTTGTGTGATCCCTGTTTCCCAAAATGGGGGCAGGTGGTGAGAAGTCATGGAGGCAACAACACTGACTCTAAGAACCTCTTTATTGCTAAAAAAAAAAAAAAGTCAGGGGTTTTTATGGAGTTAGGGAAATTAATCTGCCACAGGAACATGTTTCGTTAAGATTCAAAGAAACGCTCAGAATTCCTTAACTACTTATATAGTGTTTCAGAAATCATGGTAACCTGACTAAAAAAAGGAACCAAACATTTTGAAGGAGTTTGGTCTCCCTATCACTACCCAACTGTTCATTTGAACTTATCTATTGCCTCACTGAACTAATTTACTCAATTTAATGTATATACTTTCATATTTTGGACTCTTAAGTTTTCTTAGGACATTAACTATGTCCCCAGAGACAAAGCAACAAAAAACAGGTTGTAGAGATATATTACTCATAGTTAGTTCCTTTTCCCCACTAGCTATCGGGGTGACTTTGAACAAGTTACTTAACAGCTTTGTGGCTCATCCCGAAGGGTAAGGTGGTTGTGAGCACTACATAGATAAATTTTTACAGGCTGCATATGCGTGTTCTTGGATTTTGCAATTCTTTCATGGATCTTTGTGATCTCTGAGTCTAGTAACGTTATCTAACACAAAGGTGTTTGAGTGAAGCCTCACCCCAGCTCCTGGCATCCATATATCCAAAGAGTCTGGAATGTTCCGCTGAAGTTCCATTCCCTTTCCCTGGAAGTTGCCTCAGCCCAAACTCCACCCCTGAGAAAGCCTGCCAAATGATGACCACTCCCCAGAGATGCTCAAGACCACTCCCACAGGGTATTTAAGGGCACCCCAGAGAATCACGTGGTTTTTCCACTCTTCCTTCCAAGACTTCTCTCTAGGGGACTAGAAAGCCATCCAGGAGCATTAGTATACATTAAACCTGGGCTTTTTCTAATTTGGTTTGATTTGGTCTGATTCAGATTATTGTGTCAGGAGGGAGGTTTATCGGGGTGTACTGAGGTAAAGGTTAATGAAATAGCTCTTATAACGTATGTTAACCCATTATTCTTATCTATGTTAGTCACATGGATTGGTACCTTTTTAAGTGAAGTAGGTCACATCCTGCTTCTTTGGTGGTCTGGGCAGGATGTGAGGAATAGGCTTCCTCCTTCCCAGAATTTTCCTGTTCTCTTCTCCCCGCCTCTACTTCCTGTCTGGTTGACCTGCCTATACTTCCTGCCTGGCCAATCAGCATTTATTCAAAACATGATTGACAGAATACAGACAATTCTCCCACACCAATTGGACTAATTACAGAACGGTAACTTTTATAACTATCTCCCTATGCTGAGAAAGTAATCAAAGACAATCTTATACAAACAGTGATGGAGGTGGGTCTTGTAATAATAAAGAAACTGCCTCGGCCCTCATAGGACAGAAAATTAGGTAGGCGGAGTAGACAGAAGAGAATGCTGGGAGAAAGAAGCTTAGTGAGGGAGTCGCCATGAATCTCCCGCTCCAGACAGACGCAGGTTAAGATCCTCCCTGGTAAGCCAGCTCGTGGGCTACACAGAATATTAGAAATGGGTTAGAACAATATGTAAGAGCTAGCCAATAAGAAACTGGACTAGCCGGGCCAGGCAGTGTTTGAAAGAATACAGTTTCCGTGTAATTATTTCGGGGCATAACCTAGCCTTGCGGGTGGCCGGGTGCCGGGGACACAGCCCTGCCACTCCAAATCAACAAAACAGCATATCACAATGCTATTTTTCTTAATAAAAATATTTTTGGCTATGAGAATAATTTGGTATAAATATTGTATGACAAATACCACATTAAAAATTAATTGGTGATTCTGATTTTGCAACAATGTAAAATAATTTGGCCTAACAGACTAGAAACTTTAAAATATTCATAACCTTTAGTAACATTCAAAACAACAAAATTATTTGTTCATATTAAATAGATGTACTTCAATAATTATAAGTATATTCACTATTACTCATTATAGTAAAAATTTGGGAAAGTAACATTTCATTTTATATGCCTAAACTAGATTATAATCAAATAAATTATTCAATCAATCATTGTATGTTCTTTCCAATACTGAATGAACATCATTAGTAACATGATAATAATATTACTCATTATCTTTCAATAGATACTTTCTTCTACATTACCACTGCAAGCCTCTATGCCATTGGCACTCTATATTTCACCTTGTCATATTGACACCCTTGGATAAACCCTTCTACTTTTTTAGCTCATATATTAATATTCCATAGAATAGTGTTTTTATCTAGCAACAGCACCATGAGGAGATCACATGTGTAACTGTTTGATGCACATCATCCAATAACTCCTCCTTCATGCTTTCTATTTTTCATGGTTGTCTTAGCAATTATTAGAAATGTTTTCTGTATAAATACTCATATTTAAATATTTATATAAATGAAATATAGTAAATTTCAGATAAGATTATAACTTGGAATTTATTTAGGAGCATAATTTATCACTTTTTATCTTACCTACCACTTTAGCCTAAGAATATTCTCAGTGTTGAGGGCATCACTCAGTAGTAGAGAGCTTGCTTAGCATGTGGAAGACCTTGGGTTCAATCTCTAGAAGTGAACACACACACACACACACACACACACACACACACACACACGAATTTGCTTAAGGGTCCCCAGTCTGATGAATCATTAAAATTATTTGCTCTTCCAGAATATATTTTAATGTCATTATTATATATGCATATTGGAGAATCACAGTTTTGACAGAATGAGGCACACAGAGATGACTATATAAAAATTCTACAACCATTAGACAAGGAAAGACTTTAAAGTCATCAAATGTATGCCACATAGAATTTTCATTAGCTTATGAAAATATCTTATGAACTCACAATAGGATATTAAGCAGATGAATATATTTGCCATTTATAAAATATTTAATATATTTTATTATACTAATATATAATTTATTATATTATATTATATTCTTCCCATCCCTGTTGTAGGAGCCTGCTTGTTTGTTTTGTAGCCACACGGACTCTCGAAATAACCACATAGAAACTATATTATTTGCAATACTGTTTGGCCAATAGCTTAAGCATATTTCCGGCTAACTCCTATATCCTAAATTGATCCATCTCCATTAATCTGTGTATTGCCATGTGGCTTTGGCTTACCAGTCAAGTTTCAGCATGCCTGTCTCTGGTGATGGTTCCATGACTTCTCCCTAACTCTGCCTCCTTTCTCCCAGCATTTAGTTTAGTTTTCTCTGCCTAACTCTACTCTGCCCTATCAACAGACCAAGGCAGTTTCTTTATTCACTAATGGTATTCACAGCATACAGAGGGGAATCCCACATCACCTCCTCTTCCCTCTTTAAATAAAAAGGAAGGTTTGAACTTTAACATAGTAAAATTACATGTAACAAAACAGGTATCAAGCAATAATTAGTTATATCATACCTACTTTGTCTTTTATCATAACTAAAGAAAACTATGACTTTAAATTCTTCAACTCTATCAAAAATTCCAAAAGAATATAATATTACCTGTTGTAATAAGAGCGGCGGGGCTTCGTCCCCAGCACCCCGGCCGCCTGCTAGCTTATGCCCTGAAATAATTACATGGACACTGTATTCTTTTAAGCACTGCTTGGCCCATTATATCTAGTCTCTTCTTGGCTAACTCTCGCACCTGGACTAGCCCATTTCTAATAAGGTGTGTAGCCCACGAGGTGGCTTACCAGGGAAGATCTTAACCTATGTCCATCCTGGGTCGGAGCTTCATCATGTGTGCCTCAGAGAGCAGAGCTATCACGTGTACCTGGGAGAGAGGAGCCTGGCATCTCTGACCTCACTTCCTCTTCCTCCCAGCACTCTGTTCTGTTTACTCCTCCCACCTATGTTTTAACCTATCAGGGTCAAGCAGTTTCTTTATTGCTTAACCAATGAAATCAACAGATTGATATATGACACTCCCACATCAATTACCTAAGTAAACAGGAAGTACATTGCAACCAACTTCCAAAACTCCAGAAATGGCCAAGACATCTCTATGCCTTGACAGTCACCCCAAGTTCTTCTCTACTGTTGGGGCATCCATCTTTAGCCTATTGACCCATAGTATCTGACAGACTTTTCCATGAAGCAGGAAATTTCATAGACTTTTCTTTCTATATTGGCAGTTTGTCAGTCACTTTCTTTTGTGTCCAGCAGAATGTCTGGAAGACACATTTATGAAACAGGAATCCCAAAGGACTTCCTTACCTTTTTTTAGACAACTTCAGAAGTCAGTTTTCTGTGGATCCTACATGTCCAGCTCACACAGCAAAACCTCAAGCAGTCCAGGCAAGAGCAGTTTCTTGCCCAAATGGCTAGTAAACTCTATAAGGAGTCCTTTTGAAGCCCATCTTCCTCTTGAAGTAGATTGGTACTGCCAGGATCAGATGTGTTTCATTGTCATGAAAACTCATAACTTCTTAAAACATTTTAAATGCCATATTCTGAAAGTCTCTAATAGATTTGAAGAATACCTATCAACTGAAATATATCTCTATATATCTAGAAAACCTAATTAATACAACTACAAGATTGACTATTATAGATTATTGTCTATTAACCTATAGTTCTTAATTATATATTACATTTTTATACATTACTTTTTAAAACTTCTTTATTTTTATTGAACTCTACATTTTTCTCTCTTCCCCTCCCTGCCTCTCCCCTTCCCTTCAACCCTCTCCCAAGGTTCCCATGCTCCCAATTTACTCATGAGAGCTTGTCTTTATCTACTTCCCATGTATATTAGCTCCATTTATGTTTCTCTTAGTGTCCTCAGTGTTGTCTAAGTTCTCTGGGATTGTGATTTGTAAGCTGGTTTTCTTTGTTTTATGTTTAAAAACCACTTATGAGTGAGTATATATGATAATTGTCTTTCCAGGTCTGGGTTCCCTCACTCAAAATGGTGTTTTCTAGCTCCATCCATTTGCCTGCAAATTCACGATGACATTATTTTTTCTGCTCTGTAGTACTCCATTGTGTAAATGTACCACGGAGATGGAGTAGTTTGCTTTCCCAGTAAGGAAATACATTTTTAATTCTTTCTTTGAGGTTTGGATTTTTTCTTTAGAATATGAATGTAATTCATTTTAATTTGTTCTTTATGAATCTGGCCACACATAATATATTTGTTCTGTCTGTTTAACAGCTTACTTCATGTAGAGTTTTTCTGGAGACTTTTACAGCGTTTGGATGGTAATGACTTTAATACTTTTTTTGATTGTGAAAATAAAGTAACTGAATAAAAGGTAATCTGGAATTATCAAAGCTTAGAATGTTAGGTTGGTTTTTGTGGTACGAATAATTCTTACTTGCCATATAGCAATAGTCAGACAAATCTTTGCATGGTGGACACCTACAAGAAGATAGAATTAATTGGATGTGGAATGAAGTGGCAACTGAAGAGAGAAAATGACTTTTGCTACTCAAATGATCCTGTGGAATATTGAACTACATTAGTATGCATTTTGCATTTGATGCTCATATTAATAGTATGTTTATAGAAAACGTCATTTGTTCTCAGTAAATGGTGGTACTCACAGCACTTTTGTACATGATTTATGGAGCATGCAGGGGTATGCTGCTGGTCCTACAGAGCCAACATGGCTTTAACTATGTATTCAGCAAAACATATAAATCACAATTGCAAAGTAAGCAAAATAGAGCAACCATTATTTGTTTTAATTATGTGGTATTGAAAAGTGTCCTCTTTCTATTTTTCTTGAAAGGCACCACAGAAACACAATCCAGCATTAAAAATTATGTAGTTGTGAGTACTCAGTCTTGCTGTGCTTGTAAAATAGTAAAACATTTCTATTGTGTTCGATCTCATTTTATTCCTTCTATGATTCTTTTATTGGAAAATCACAATAAGTTGACTTCATGCTACACTCTGAAATGTCAAAGAAATTGATCATGTTTACTTCTGCACACTATGAAGTACATGGTGTTGCTAATTCTGTATTAATATTAACACAAGAGGCAAGGAGGAGGCTTTTAGCTTTTACACTTTGTCCAATAAATCACACACAAACATGGCTTGCACATGGCTTTTCATTGAACTCTGCCATTTTATGTGTCTTTTATCCTGGAGATTTATTGCTTTACGTGGATTAAAGCAATTCAGGGTCTGAAGTGTTTAATCTGGGTGTTTAGGTTTTGATGTCTCAGCCAGATTGTGTGAGAAAGTCAGATGCTCAAGCTCCTTGCACATGTGCAGTAGGTGCCACATGTGGATCTAAATGAGTCATTCCCTGGTATGTGAACATTCTCCACACTTCCTTTGAACTTCATTTCATTTATGAATGATTAATTATTGGCTCTTTTCTGTGGGTTATTCTATCTTCCTCAAGCTAAAAATTACTATAGGCCATGTTCTACTTTCAGATTTCTTATAGGTAGATCCAGGAAAAAAATTCAATAATAGCTAAGAATTTATTAAAGTCAACTAAGTATTTCGTGGACATAATTATGCAAGAGAAAATACTTATTTCACTTATGCTTCCATGTCACAGGTCATCACTGAAGGAAATCAGGGCTAGAACTCAGGGCAGGAAGTTGGAGGCAAGAACAGTACCAGGAGCCATGGAAGAATTTTGATTACTGGCTTCTACCATAAAGCCTCCCCGACCTGCTTTCTTATCCACCCCAGGCTTATATGCCCAGGGACGGCATTGCTCACAATAGGCTGGACCCTTCCACATCAATCACTAATTAGGGAAATCCTACAGGCATGCTACAGGCCAATCATACGGAGACATTTTTTTTTTCTATTGTGATTACCTCTTCTCACATATATCTAGGTTTATGTCATGTTGACAAAAATTGAACCAGAACATTGTACTAACATTCTTTATATATGTTTTGCACTTAAAATCTTGCTGATAATACACGGATATCACATAGTTGGTATATGTGCATATGTACACTGAAATTTTTAAAATCATTAAGTACTGCATCTGTGCATACTGCTTTAAACATATTTATGAGATAAAAAATTAAAGTGATTTCTATAGGTAAGAAATATCATAAGCACACAGAAGAAAGAACAATTAACATAGGATTATTCTGAAGAATTAAGGAGAAAACACAAGTAGAACAGAAAGAATGAACCTACATTTATTACACTTTGTTTGACATACATGTCAAAAGAATTATTGTGTATGTTCATTTAAACTTACAAAACTCTTTTAAATTAATATTTGTGTCATTTATCTTTTAAAAGACAACAAATGAAATTTTAAAAAATTAAGTAAATTTTTACTGCCTCAATTAAGCTGACGATATTACTCCATTTGTTCCAATGCATGTACTCTATTTATTTCACAATACAGCTGGGTTGTGATAAGCTTCTGTTGAAAACAACCTGATGGCTTTCAATCAGACTTTACCCAAAACTTAAATTCTTCACCATGACCTATAGTAATTACAGAAGTTGACTTCTGCCTACCATATGATTCTACTTCATTTTAGTATCCACCCATTGATAACACTACTAAACTGAATGTTCATTATTTCTCCTATGGATACAAAATTTTGAATGAACTGTTTTGAGTGGGCCTTGTTTTCTCCTCTTAAAGTTTCTACTCAGGTCCAGGCTCCTTCTGCTGCCATATTTGTTTCTTCTTCTCTCTTTTTACCCTACAGGTCCTTTGCCTACACATTAGAGCTTCCAGTTTAGTATTTTTTATATGATCCCCGAGTATGTGAATGTTTGCATTTCTGTAAATATATCTGTTTCTTGGGCTCTTTTCCTTTTGTTTGTTTGTTTTATCTTATTCCAATATGTTAGTTTTTGATTTATCATTATATTATATTGCATTATATATTGTTATATTATTAACCCTTAAAAGTATGTTTGTTTTCTAATGAAAGACAGAAAGAAAGTGGATCTATATGGAAGCAGAGAGGGGGAGGAAAAGGAGTAAACAGAGGGGAAACTATAATTAGGATATATGTGTGAGAATAATCTATTTTCAGTAAAGGAAAAAAGAAAAAATTAAATAAAACTAAATAGAAGAATTAGGAGTTTAAAAAATACAAATCATTTGGATTTTAAAATTAAGAAAGCAAAAATTTACTATACTGAAAGATCAGTGGAATAACACATGAGCGAAAAAGAACTTTCGCCAAGCCTAATGCCTGAGTTTCATTCCTAGGACCCATGTGGTAGAAAGAAAGAACCAACTCCCATAAATTGTCCTCTGACCTACATTTGCACACTGTGGGATGTCACTCACATATGCACACACACAAGTAAGCAAAAAATGTAAAAATATATTTTTGTATGTATTTACAGATTAAATTGTTATAACTATAGCTACAACAAACATATTTAAGGTAAAAATATGAGTCTTTGAACAAGGTGGATATTAAATAAATGTGTTTTCTCCCTTATTGAGAATGATTAATACGACAAAACATTTTATCTTCAGTGAATGTCCTATGGTTTTATTAAGCTATAGTCCTTTAAACTTTAGACACCCTAGTCAGAAGCAAGTGCCAAGTCCTAAAGAGCATTGATACTGGAAAAAAAATACCAGACTGTTGCAGGTTGAGGGCCTGCTTGTTCGTCCTGGCCACCCAGATAGCTTAGCTCCAAAATAACCACACAGAAATTGTATTCATTAAAACACTGCTTGGCCCATTAGCTCTACCTTCTTATTGGCTAACTCTTACATATTAATTTAACCTGTCTCCATTAATCTGTGTATCACCATGTGTCTGTGGCTTACTGGCAAGATTCTAACTGGTGTATGTCTCAGGCGGAGGATCCATGGCTTCTCTCTGGCTCTGCCTTCTTCCTCCCAGCATTCAGTTCTGCTTTTTTCCTGCCTACCTAAGTTCTGTCCTATCAAAAGGCCAAGGCAGTTTCTTTATTCATTAACCAATAAAAGCAACACATAAACAGAAGCACCTCCTAAACCATTTCTTTTTTTTCTGTTTAAACAAAAAAGGGAAGCTATAACTTTAACAGTAAAATTACATATAACAAAACAGATATCAAATAAGAATTACAGTCACAACACTTATATCTACTTTATTTTTATCTTTTATCATAACTAAGGAGAACTATAAGTATAAATTCTTTTATTATCCATAATTCTGAACTGGTGTGGGATGGTTTTGTCACTTACACTTTTACCAGACCCAGAGGAACTAAGCAAAGTGAAGGGTGTTGTCAAGAATGTCCTTTTCCAGCTGGGTAAAGCTAAACAAAATTTTATAATGGCAAGTGGTTGGTTGTCTGGACACCAAGAAACTTTACCCAACACTACAAGCCATATTTTTCAGTATGACTTTTCAGTCACAATAACCTTGGGTAAGCCAGTTAAGAATAGTGAATTAAAGGCCAGTCTTAATACCAACATGCATAAAATGAATCTCTGCTCTTTCTCCTCTCTAAATTTGCTTAATTCCCATTTATCCATATCTTTATCTTAAAAAAAATGATCAAGAAAAGCTACTTCATAGAGTTTTAACAATTCATTGTTTTAGAATCTCTATATATATCCTCCCTTCACTTTATTTCCAAGTTCTTCCAGACACCCCTCATATATCCCCAACTTCCTGTCCTATTTTCATAACCCACTGAGTCCAGTCAGTGCTGTCTGTGCACAAGTGTAGGGCCATACACTAGAATAGGGGCAAATTGCCAGTAATCACTCTTCTGAAGCAAACTGAAACCTCCTTTCTTAAAGGGTCACTATTACAATGATAAAACAACATGACCAAAGGCAACTTGAGGAGGAACGAGTTCATTTCTTTCACATTTCCACATAACAGTTTGTTATCAACAGCAGCAAGGGCAGGAACTGACTTGCTCTCCATGGTTTTCTCAGCCTGCCTTCTATTAGAATCAAGCACCACCATGCACAATGGTCTGGGCCCTCCCCCATCAATCACTAATTAAGAAACGACCTACAGCTGGGTCTTATAGAAGCATTTTCCTGAGGTTCCCTCTTAGGATGACTTTCTGAAAGGCACAGTGGCCAATGTGGAAAGAACACCTGACAGTAAATGACCATGTCCAGAATCGTAACATGATGATACAAACCCAACAGTCATTTTTAGAGTGGCGCCAGCAGTAAGCGCTAGAACTTTCAGCATGCCTAGAAAGGGAGACCTTACAGAATGAATCCTTCAAAAGGAGAAATCAGATGACGAGGAAGGTCAAAAACCAGGAAGTGGAGAGTAAACCACCAAAATTTAAACCAGCTACTAAAAAATTTAAAAAAATTTTAAAACTTAAAACTTTTAATTTTTTTAAAAAAATTCTTGACAAGTATTTCCGAGAAGGTTCATGGAAATCTATTTGCAAAAATACTACCGTTTACAGGCCAAATTCTTAAAAATATTGTTAAAGAGAAAAGGAGAAATATCAAATTAACATCACTCAATATCAGTCGAAACATGCCAGAAAGAATTCCCAGCATCAGAACCTTAACTAATCTATTTCAAAATAAACTAAATGTAGTGAATAAATTATAATAGACACAAAAGCCAGAAATAAAAGGACTCAATGAGATGAGAGAGCCCAGGACATAAACAGACCTAAAAGAATAATTTAAAATAAAGATTTAACTATAAATAAGAACACAAGTAAGTACAGCATATAATGACTTAAAGGAAATAAACTGTGTGAAGGCATAGAAATTATGGCAAGAAAGTGAAGAAAGAAAAAAGGAAAATGAGTATAAGTGTCAAATATTGAAAACAAAAATAATTCAACTTGTAAAGAATAGGAAATGTTGAAGAATTAAAAAAACTACACACAGAAAAATCCAAATACTACTATTACTAATAATAATAAGGATGATAATAATAATAATGATAATAATAATAAACTTAAGAAAACATAGTTGAAGGAAAAGTACTGAAAGATCTTATATTAAGCCCTTTTAAGTATGGGGCTGTAAAGATGGCTCAGTGATTAAATGCACTGCCTACATTTCCAAAGAACCTGGGTTTGATTCCCAGCACCCACATGGAGACTCAACAACCACCTCTAACTCCAATCCCAGAGGATCTGATGCCCCTTCTGAGCTTTAAAGGATATCTATGAATCAACACTCTATGAAGTATTAAAATAATTCATACTATGTAGATTCAGCATGCAGGTGGTACCTTAGTTTGTCCAGCGAATCAAAAGCACAAAAGTACCAGTTTTACTTGTTTGAGTTAAGACAGAGCTACATGGAACTTCATCTTCCCAGCTGCACTGAGAGTCATGAATATGATCAGGTAGGACAGCCATTTGTCTTCCTTTAATGACCTGATGTCTCAGAAATTACATTTCTTTTCTGCAATCAATCACTTTTTCAGAGTATCTCTGGAGATCAATGACCAAAATTCAACTTTATTGTTCTTTCTCTCTAGTGAGAAAAAAAAAAAAACCCACTGTCAAATGACTGCATTTGCAAGAGCCAGTGAGTAATGGTGCTATATACTCTTTCTAACCATTTTTAAAATCACAGTATTTGTTTCACCACATAGTAACCTACTTAGATTTTAGAACTTTACTTCTATTCTTTCTTTGCTTAACAATATGGGTTTTTGTACCTTCTGCTTCTGATATTAGGTCATTCCTTGCTTATTGACCACTTCTTTTAAGAAAATGTTTTTGTATTAGAGAGAGAGAGAAGGAGAGAGAGAGAGAGAGAGAGAGAGAGAGAGAGAGAGAGAGAGAGAGAGAGAGAGTTCCACAGCACATGTGGAAGACAGAGGACAAATTTCCAGAGCTGATTCTTTCCTTTTACCAATGGGACCCAAGGATTAAACTCAGGTTGTTAGAATTGGTGGCAAGTGCCTTTATCCTTTAAACTATCACACCAGTTCCTAACATCTCTGATTATGGTTGGTCAGTCGTATTTCCTAAATTGCAAAGTGATTCAAAGAGCTAAAACAATCTATAACTTCCCTTCAAGTCTCACAATATCTGTCTCTTTTTGTTCTTTCTTAGCATTGATTTTATTGAGTTACACATTTTTTTCTCTTCCCCTCCTTTTCTCTCTCCTCCCCTTTAACCCTCCCCCATGGTCCCCATGCTCCCAATTTACTCAGGGGATCTTGTCTTTTTTTTTTTTAACTTTCCATGTAGATTAGATCCATGTATGTCTCTCTAAGGGTCCTCATTGTCATATAGGTTCTCTGAGATTGTGAATTGTAGACTGGTTTTCTTTGCTTTATGTCTAAAAGCCACTTATGAGTGAGTACATATGGTATTTGTCTTTCTGGGTCTCACTCAATATGATGGAAACGATGTGGGGTAAAGGAAACACTCCTGAATTGCTGGTGGGAGTGCAAACTGGTTCAGCCCCTCTGGATATCAGTGTGGCGATTTCTCAGAAAATTAGGAAACAACCTCCTCAAGACCCAGCAATACCACTTTTGGGTCTCTACCCAAAGGATGCTCAATCATACTACAAGAACATGTGCTCAACTATGTTCATAACAGCATTGTTTGTCATAGCCAGAAACTGGAAACAACCTAAATGCCCCTTGACCTGAGATTTGGTAATGAAAATGTGATACATTTATACATTGGAGTACTACAAAGCAGAAAAAAATAATGCAATCTTTAAACTTGCAGGAAAATGGAAAGATGGCTGTCTCTCTTAATGTTGCATTAAAAGATTCTTAAAGTGGAAAATGCTCACTATTCACTTACTTCCCTAGTAAATAGTTGGCAAAACTCAGCTACTATAGTTTATATCTATTGATTGCAGCTAATCAAATTTCTTTAAATGTTGAAATAACTTATTTTCTTCTGTTAACATTACCAAAGTTAAAAAAATATATTTTATTTTTAATTTCTTGCAAATATTAACTTTTTAAATCATGTAAGCGCAATGTAAATCTTACACTTTGTAGAATGTCTGTTGCTTTAATATTAGTTATACATTTCACCGCTATGTGAAGTTTGGCACTTACAGGCTCTCTATGGCCAGGAGTAATTTTTGAATAAAATTTGCTCTGCCTTTGTGTTTATGTAAGTCTTTAGATCAGGCCTTTAAGCACTCAGAAAACTGGAAGTTTCAGAACTATTACAAAGTTGCATGAGTCTCAGGATGCTTCTGGTTTATTTTAAGTTGATTCACCTATGTATTTATTTTTATTTTTTTCATACAATGTATTTTGATCATATTTTCTCCCCCAGATTATTACCCAGTTGACTTTGTGTTCTTCTCTCTTTCAAAATACCCAAACTCTGCAAAACCACAAAAACAAAAATCAAAGTAAACAATAAAAGACCAGTAAGACAAAAAAAAATGCCTGAACATGATTTCACTAGCATTGAGTAGCTAAGATTCTAGTGCCAGGCATGCTATTCCTCTTGTTGAGTGGGTCTTAAGTCTAATTAGAGAGCCATTGGTTACTGCCAAGGTATGTGTGTTACCCATAGGGCAATCATGCCATATTGGTCATGGATGTAGCTAATAGGCATCATAATAGCTACATTTGCTGTTTGCCTCCCTACTTTGGAAACTCACATGAAATCTAGTCTTTAGAGAGATAACATTTAGGTCATTCTAGATCAGATTTTTCCTGGCCCTGTTTCTGAATGATATATGTCTTCAGCAATAGAGACTTAACCTTTCACCTCCAAGAAGTAACCAAATGCAACAATAAAAGATTGTATGTTTTGGGAGTCTTTTAGATAACCTGTCCAAAAACTAAATAGAGTGCTTCTCATGTCTGATACTGTGGTTTTTGTTGGGTAGTCTTTGAATATTGAGGGGTATTATTAGCCCAGATGAGAAAATTTCATTTAGTTATGTGTACATACTTATACACTGAATTATGTGCCATGACAATGAAATCATTCTTTTTGGAGAATCTATAATCACCAATTTAATAAAGTAGCATAATCCCTAACAACAATCTAACATTTGTCTTTATACCCAGAGATACATGTAGTCCTTATCCTTTATAAAGAAAATTTTCTTTGCAACACATGGAGACTGTTACAGAAAAAATACAATCAAAACTCAGAGATATGGAGTCCAATCCCTGATGTGGGAAGTCGTTCTGTATATGTTTTGCTTTTTTTGGTTAATGAATAAAGAAACTACGTTGAGCATATTGCAGGGCAGAACAGAGCTAGGTGGGGAAAACTAAACTGAATGCTGGGGGAAATAAGGCAGAGTCAGTGAGACACCATGTAGCTGCCAGAAGGGAAAGATGTGAGCTGCCAGCTGGAACCTCGCTGTTAGGCCACAAGTCTCATGGTAAAATATAAAATAATGGAAATGTGTTAATTCTAGCTATAAGAGCTAGCTAGCAATAATGCTTAAGCTATTGATCAAATAGTATTGTAAATAATATAGTTTGTATGTGGTTATTTTGGGTCTGGGCAGTCAGAACGAACAAACAGACTCTGCCAACAGATTATTGCAGTGGATATATCTACAGAACATATCTGCACATAGAGTCAGGAAACATTACAGAAGACAGAGTAGAAAGATTGTAAGGGCCAGAGGATCAGGGAGTTCATAGTGAGATTGTGTCTCCTTGTAATGTCTTACCAACCTCACTGCCCAAACATCAAGTACCTGAGCAAGGATGACTTTAGGGAAGATCAAAACAATTGGTAGTTCAGTGTCAAACAGCCAGCTTTGAAAACATGTATAAAGTAATATATGGCATCAATAGGTTTTATTTAAGAATATGGATTTTTTATACAAACACATTTATTCATGTGATAACAATTTGAAAAAAAAAAAGAGGTCATAAACTTGAAGGAGAGAGGGAAAACTTGTAATGAAGAGTTTGAAGCAAGGAGAAGGAAGGACAAATGTTGCAATTAGGTAAAAAGGTCGCAAAATAAATAAAATGTTTATTAGATTTTGAGAACAAAACAAATATATTACAAAATGTGTCATTAAAATGCCCAAATAAAACAAAGCAAAACAGAGTCACCCTGACAAAAATAAAAATGTAGAGTTCATTTTGTGTTGACCAGTTCTTCCTGAACATGGACTTGCTGAGATGTGGTTGATGTACAGTTTACTTCATTGTAGAAAACTGATTTTTCCTTTCCAGTGGTTATCCACTGCAAATAGCTCTTTGCATAAGACTGGGTTTGTGTGTCCACTTCTTTATCTTAGTGCTGGGATTCTGATGGCTCAAACCCATGGAGGTCTCGTGATTTCCTCAGACTTGAGCAGTTAAAGTATTGTGATCCTTACAAGGCAAGGTACAATTCTACGAACTGATGCTCAGATCTGTCATACAAGACAACTGCATGCACAGTAGAATAAGTTATACATGTACCAGATATTACAATCAAAATATGTGACAAAATAATAAAACAAGCAATGGAGAAAGCAAGCTTTATTTATTGTTGGTAAGTGTGCTGGCTGGTTTTGTGTTAACTTGATGCATGCTAGAGTCCTCAAAGAGGAAGGAGCCTCAGTTGAGGAAATGTCTCCATGAGATCCAGCTGTAAGGCATTTTCTTAAGTAGTGATCAATGGGGGGAGGGGCAGCCCATATTGGGCAGTACAATCCCTTAGTTGTTGGCCCTGGGTTCTATAAGAAAGCTGGCTGAGCAAATCAGGGGAGCAAACCAGGAAGCAGCACCTCTCCATGGCCTCTCCACCAGCTTCTGTCTCCAAGTTCCTGCCCTGTTTCTACTTCCTTTGGTGATGAACAGCAATGTGGAAGGGTAAACTGAATAAACACTTTTCTTTCCAACTTGCTTTTTGATCATGGTGTTTAACTGCAGCAATAGAGACCCTAAGACATGAAGGCTTCCTTAAAGATTCAAAGCTCACCATATGGACAAGAAAGCACTGCTCAGCTGAATCACGTATGAATTAAAGTGTTCATATGACAAAACTGGCTCAAGCAAATTTAAAAAGCTAATAACACAGATAAGAATTATTTGTTAAGTTATACTATAAAAGGTTTGATTTTGCTAATACCAATATCACAAGAAAAAAAGTTGGTGAGATCAAAACTGGTCACTCTATAGGAAAATATAAAAAGCATAAACGTTGACAGTTTACCAGATAAAAGAAATACAAATGTCTTACAACATGAAAATAGCATCCGACTGTGGCTGCTTTGGGAGGCCGAAAGTTGCTAAATTTGTGTCAAGCCTGTACTGCTAAGTGAGCACTTGTTTCAAAAATATTATTTCAAGAGCCTTTAAAAATTTTTCCAGAGGGTAAAGGTTCTTGCTGCCAAGTCTGACTACCTAAGTTAGATACCTGGGTCCCACATTGTAGAGAATTGACTCCTGCATGTGTCCTTTTATGTCCCCATGTGTTTTGTGGCATGCATGTCCTTCACTTTTAGGTTAAATAAATAAAATATATTTAATTTTAAAGGTATTCACTCTAACAAAAAATAATTATACAAAAGTAAAATAACATCTTTTCACTCATATGATAGTCAAAATTTGAACAGTTTGGTGAGGTCATATGAGGGAACCCATTGTTGGAATAATAACACTGTGTGTCTGTCACAGATTATGGTCAAGCATATTGATCAAGGTGACCAACTTGGACATGTTGTCAATGCCAGTACTCCTAGCTATCCTGAAGTTCAAGACCACTCTGTGTCACATATAATTGCATGGTCTTTGGAAGCTTCTAGTGCAATACTCTGTCACCTGACTACTTATTTTCTGGGATGTATCTTTAAAAGGTCTTCAAGAAAATGTGGTATGATGTATTAATTTAATAACACATTAAATTTATTAATTGTGATAATAAAAGAATATGTACAACCTAAATGTCCACCAACTATAAACAAGTTTGATAAATAATGATATAATCACGCACTGAAATGCTATATACCAGTAAAAATGATATAGCTGGTTATGTATTATTATGAAAAATGACACAAATAGGGCAGTGATGATGAATGCTATAGTACATCACTGTTTAAAGTATTGAATGAAAATGTGTATATATGTGTATGCGTGTGTGTGCGTGTTAGATCACTGAAAGAATTCCCATGATAAAAATCTAAATATGTTGATGGATATTAGTATGGAAACTGAGCAAGCAAGAGGTCAGATGAAAAATTTCATTTCATGTTGTAAACCTATACAATGTATTTCTTGCTCAAAAATCTAATTACAACCTCAGAGTTTGCAAAACCCTAGAGAATTTCTTCATCATCAAAAATAATATATTCTGAGAAAATATTTATTTATTCTTACAGATACTAAAAGGCTTCTAATGCTACTGCGCTCATTCAACAGCAGGATGTAAGGCGGAGATTACACACTGTGCTGCAGACAAGGAGCGTTTAACAAAGTGACTTGGTATTGAGAAGATTGCTCCATCACTCCATCACTTGACCTGCAACCATGGGGACCTGAATTTCATTCCCAGCACCCAGGTAAAATCTGGGGTGGTGGCACACACCTGTAATCCTAGTATTGGGGAGACAGACACAGGAAGTTTCTTGCAGTATTCTTCAAGCCAGTCTAGCCAATTCAGGAGCTCCAGGTTCAATGAGAGACTTTTTTCTCAAAGAACAAGGGAGAGAGAGAGATTGAGAAAAACGTCAAACCTCCTCCTACACACGCACACACACACACACATATGACATACAGACATAGCCAGACATGCACACACACAAGCAATTGCAATAAATACCTAGCCAAAGTGATATAAGACAGTCTTTGCAAGAGGCTTACATGCTTGAGTGGTTTCTGGAACCTGTATGAGTAAACTTGGTCAGAATTCATAAAGAAATTCCTTCTTTCCTTTCTTTGCATACAGCAGAGTAATTTTGGACATTTTGTAAATGTGTAAATAATTGTTGCATGTGGATTAGGTTAGAGAATGTTGTCATTTCCATGGATTATAAAAGCCAAAGTGTTCATTGCTTCAAATTTTCCAAGGTTTTCTAGGGTTTGTTAAAGAGCCTTGGAGAAATGATGAAATGTGTGTGTGTGTGTGTGTGTGTGTGTGTGTGTGTGTGTGTGTGTGTGTGTGTGTTGAAACATTTATCCAAAGGAAGGAATAGGAATGCATTTATGCTGGGTAAATTCAGAAATGTTTGGGAGGCAAAGAAGTTTACCATACAGAAGGAACCTGCAGTTAACTTAGGAATTAGGCAACATTAAATGAGACCAAAGGGTAATAGAAAGTGAAGCCAGGTAAGGTAAGTGATGGGAACTATTAAAAGGCCCAGTGTGGCATTCCAACAGAACACACTGCTCTGACAATCAGAAGTAATTGAATTTTTAAAGTAGGTAACATACATGATGTAGGAGGGTCATCTGTCTATGTGTTACTTTCATTGGTTAATAAATAAACTGCTTTGGCTTTTGATAGGCCAGCCCTTAGGTGGGTGGAGTAGACAGAACAGAATTCTGGGAGAAAAAAAGCAGAGTCAGGCAACCACCATGACGCTCCAGCCCGAGATGGACGTGGGTTAGAATCTTCCCGGTAAGCCGTGCCCTCGTGGTGATACACAGATTACTAGATATGGGTTAAAGCGATATATAAGAGTTAGCCAAGAAGAGGCTAGATATATGGGCCAGGCAGTGTTTATATGAATACAGTTTGTGTGTTGTTATTTCCGGAGCTAAGCAAGCTGTGTGGGAGCCGGGCAGGATGAAAAGCAGGCCTGCTCGCCTCATCACTACACACACATTTTAGACAAACACTCTGAGCATTATTGACATAGACTTGGCTGTCTGGAGGAGAGACTGTGGGTAGCTGTACTGATTAGGAAATTTTGTTTTCCTGGGTGAAGAAAAGATAGTGAATTCTTGAATTGAGGTAAAATCAAGAATTTCATTATATGTGAGGGTGTCTGGTTGTTTACATTCTGTCTGCATGAATTTAGTTTCACTAAATCTTGGGAATTAGAAGGAACCAAAGACATCTCAGACATGTTGGCTTTTTTCCTGCCTCCTTTCTTTTAAGTACAGTCAAAATTAAACACTTCTGTAAGAGTTTAGTTTTTATAGTCTCTTCCTGTCTTTGCTATTTCTTAAATGTATTTTCTGTATCTGATATAAAATACAATATTTCATGTTTTTATAATTTCTAAATCTCCCCTTAATAGATGCATTTGAAAAACTAAAGTATTGGTAGCTGATCAAACTGACAATGTGCTCAGACGAAGGGTAGCAATTAAACAGCATGGTACACCCTTCCTGGGCCCCACCCTGCTGACTGAACTCTGGTGTGGCTCCCCTGATTCTCATAACCATCTTGGCTGACATACAGAAGTGAAGGTGCTTCCAAGTCAAGAAATAGGCATTTCTAACTCAAATCAAAAGGTATATTTTAAGCCATGATTTTTTCTTTTTCTCTTAGAACTATGGTTGGTTCTGTGTACTCCTCTGCCCCCACAGCTCTAATAAAGTCCTCATTTTAAGAAGAATCTGTGAAACTTGTGCTTTAGCTTGACTTCAGGTGCAGACAACTTTCCTACAATAAATAGAATTTCAAACACAATTGAATTACACACAGTTGTTTTTATCAGTTCTCGTTTACTGAGCGTGTTCACGGCACTTACTTTAGACAAGTTATGGAATTAGCTGTGAATCTAGACTTCAAACTTCTTTTTTAATGTTTGATGCCAGAAACAGCATTTCTTCCCTTGTGCTCTTTCCAGCAATTTGTAAAGGGTCACTGGATTTCTAAATTGAATATCCTCTTCCCCACATTGATGTAAGTAAAGAAAGAACAATATTTGAATGTCAGAGACAGTTTTGATTCCTCTTTCCCCATTTGTGCAATGTGCTTTTTGGTTGATTGACACTAAATAAAACACAGGCATATGATTAAAGATCTTTCTTTGTTCCTCACTCTTTGATATTTTAGCTAAGAGCAATTGAATCCATTAGCAGTCTAGCTATAGTGTGAAGCTGGCCTTGCCATTGGGGGTCTCTGGTCCATTGGTGCTGCTTAGACCCAACATTAGCTTCTATGTGAATGACAAGTATTATTTTTTTCTAAGCTCCATAGACAGTCTCACAGTCGAAGGATTCATTGCTTAAAATTCCAATTCAGATTTTTTTCAACACAAAACATTGTTGGGTTAATTTATGATTTGTTCTTCTTAAGAGTGATAGTGTACCACACACCTCCTCCATAGCTATGTGGGCAATGGGCAACAGTGCCAGTATTGGTTTTTTACTTAGTCCATAAGAAAATAATTATTGTTACTTATATCTTTGGCAGTTTATATATCATTTATTATACTTGAGGTTAAAGTAATCAAAAGCTGCAACTTAAAGAAATTAAAAATGAGGATTCAAAAAATGCAATAGTTTAGAAGCCAAGAAGACCCCAGACATGGTGTAATTAGTATTTAATTTACTTTTAGGGTCTTTACTCTGCCATCCACGAGATCATCTGTCTATGGTGGTGAACTAGTCTCCTAGAGTTGCCCATCCTCTGTAAGAGAGTCACCAGTAGTCACTGAATCTTGGAGTTTCCTTGTTGCAGTCCAGCAATACAAAAAGGAATATTACTCAGAAGACCTGCAAAGCCATCTTCATACATGCTGTTAGCCCCAGATGGCTTGTGGCTCCTAACATCTGAGTTAGAAGGTGGTGGAAAGCCATCTATTTTCCTGTGGTAGGAGAAAATATAAATGGGCTATTTAATCAAGATCTTGCTTAGTCTTGTCATAACGTCAGCATATATACACAGTTATGTGTGTGAAATGGTTTACCAAACTCATTAAAAATACTCTTGCCATCTCTAGATAGTTCTATAATGTTATCCACAGAAAATCTATTTTTGTTGTTGTTACAAGAAAGAATTCAGGAAAACAGAGCAAAGAGTAGGAATATTCTTCAGGCCATCTACTCTCTCTCTCTCTCTCTCTCTCTCTCTCTCTCTCTATATATATATATATATATATAGTCATTAAAATAAAATTCTTATAATTATAAATAGTATTTTCAAAAGCTATAGATATAGACTAAGTGGGATTTAGGAATATATATATATATATATACATACTCATGTAAAACAATTAGTAAAAAAGGCAATTAATTTGAAAGAAAGTAATGAGGGATATATGAGAGGGTTTGAAGAGATAAAAGGTAAGGGGGAAATTGTGTAATTATATTATGACCTTAGAATTAAAGAAGTAATAAAACAGAAGAGAAACATGGATTTTTAAAGGTCTTAAATGCCTCACTCTAGAGCACATGGGACACAAAGAACAGAAATAACTAAACACACACATTATATTTTTTTCAAAAAACTTTTCATTTTCTAAAAGTAGTTGTATACTCATAATCATGTCAGGTACCAGTTTTAATTCCAGGAAAGAACATATCAGAAATCCCTTTTTAAAGTGATCAAATAATATCTTAAAGGCACATGTCTTGTTAATTAAAGATTATCTCATAGTAGACAAAATGTAAGAAACCTGGGAACTATCTTCAGTTGACAGTCAGGAAAAAGATGTAGGCCTCTGTCTTAAAATTGAATGCCACTGAGATCTGATGTTCAGGCTAACTGATACCTTGACTTTTTATAGAACTCTGAACAGAAAGTCAGCTTTAGGTGTACTGGGCCCCGTTTCTGACAGGGAAAATATGAAATAGTAAATGAGTAGCTTCCTTCAAGGTCATTCATATGTGAGTGGTTTTCCTATCTTCTGTGTTAATCTGCTATATGTAGGGACATCTGAGTCCAGCTAAACAGACAGACATTGGTAAGTGAAGGACTGCTGCTGTCCTTTCCTGTATGGCACCATGACCTGAGAACCCAAGAGAGTCTTCTGGGGGCTGCAGTTTTCTTGTGTACTGTTAGTTATACTAGATGGACTTTGATTGTGTTCTATGTTGCCCTGTTCTTATCTTTTCATTTGTCAGTCACCAATACCCGAGGAAGGGTTTGTGTCCTATGGTAGACATTGTAAGTAAAACTGTCAGCATTTTTCTGAGACTTCAGGAAAAGCCAAGTGCAGCATGGCTAACACCTGTACCAAGGAACAACCATCTACATGAAAAACAGTGAGCACTGAAAGCGCCAAAGTTGGAAGTTTTCTGGCATTCTTGTCTTCTACTCTGAAGACAAGCTACACCTGAAGGAGTAGCAATCTGTAATTTGTAGACCCTTTTACTATACTCTCCTTGTGGTAGCTCTGTAGCTCCGAAGGGGTCCTGGCAGATGTGATTTCATTTGGCAGAAGAGTCTTAACATGTTTGCTCAATTGATGCCCACTTTCTTACGTTGCTATTCTTAATGTCTAGCTGTCCTGACACAGAACAGGTTCTAACTCAAGATTTTAGATGAATTTGGATGGATGATACATTGAACTTGCAAGTTGCCTTTTCTAAAATATCTTTGGACAGGGATGTTGAAAATGAATGGTGAAATCAAATACAGACATTTATGACTGTCACATAAATATTTTTCCTTTTAGTGGTTGTATAAATGTGTTTTTTTTCTATAAGAACTTGTAATCAGGGAAATTAGTAATTTGTAGAATAATAAGATGCCATAGACATGGACTTTTTAATTTCTAAATATTAAAAATTACTATTTTGAGGCTATAGCTGTAGCTCACAAGTACAAGGTCCTGAATTTGACTCCTCACACAACATACACAGATGTGCCCACACATAATCATTTCAGAATTCATCAAATATCTGGCTAAATATGTTACTCTAAAACATTCCAAAATAATCAAAATTATGGTAATTTTTATGAAGCTTATTTTAAAACTTTGATTTCTATCTACTAACATTTTAGGAAATTTATAATCTACTAAATTTTACTATAAGTTTGAAGCTATTCTTTACCTTAGATGTGGTAGCTATTTTGAAGTTGATAATGCAACTGTTGGAGAGGAAAGGATTTCTCTTCTTTATTTTTAGATTCATGACCTAGCCCTTATAACAGTACACAGACTAATAAGTTTAGCATATTATAAGTGACATGAGAGGTGTCAGGAATGAGGATCTAAATGAATCAGGAAGAGTGGTGAATTGCTTAATGATGCTTGTGTTGAAGATAGAACAGTCATGGAGAAAACGTATTTACCTGTAGGGAAGGTCCTTGTTGTCTTGAATGTGGTTCTGTGCCCTGCTACATGGAAGAGGATGAGGTCACAAAAGTATCAACTCGATCCTCTGCTCTTTCTCTAATGTCAAGGTGCCAAAATTAGCCAGAGTTAGAAGTGATTTTGTCTATGGCATCAAGATCATAGTTTCATACTACCATTTATCTGTCATCAACTAATACGTGCATTTAATTTTCTCCGAATATGAAATTTCTCTTCTTTTAAATGTAGTTGTTCCTTTTTTCACTTACATATTAAAATAAGTATTTAGTGACTTTTAAATAAAACTTTGCCAAATAGTTGTGCTTGGCAATAGTTTCCTCCTTAAGTGACATCAGTTTTGAATATTTGAATCAGAACACATGTTTCTGCATTCAGAGTGACAAGAAGTCACAGAAGTGAGCATAGAGAAGTCTGGGGGGGCATTGGTGGAGATGTTTCCTTCTATAACGACTGCTGCCTCTCCTGAGCTGCAGTTTTAATCAATTTAGACAAAACATAATGAAGCCTGGATGATACTCAAGAGAGATTAAAGTAAGCAAGTACCTTTGTTAAGCTAACCTGTCTCCTTTCTTCCTTAGTCGTATGGATGGTGAATCAAGCTAAACCTGAAGGAGTAGCAATTTGTAATTTGCAGACCCTTTTACTTTTCAAGTGAATGGAAGAAATAAACCATTTTATAGCAAAAACTGAATTGAGTAGAATTTGAGGAGAAAAATTGTTATTAAAAAGAAATCTCAAGAGTGGTGTGTATGGCATTTTATCATATGTGCCTTTGACCTGACAGGAGCACACAGTCCTTTGCATGAAATTTCTGAAATAGCTACATGCAAGCCTATGATAAGATGAGGTTCTGGCATACATCAGCATCTGATAGGTACATGACTGTAATCCTTAATCCTCAAACTGCCACGGAATTTAGGTGCCACAGGAATGCATGAAAGTAAAATGCCTTTCAACTTTAAAACATTTTGATATTGCTCACTTTATCAGTAATTATTACCTAATTTATATAAAAAAAACCCTAAATTCTGTTGAATAACAGAGAGTAATTCATAGGGCTTATTTTGAACATTCATCCATTGCTTTCAAATGTTAATAGCTGTTCATCCACTCTTCCCTCTGGGTCGTATCTTAACAAGATTATTCTCCTTTCCCTAATTTATTGAACAAGCATGAAATATATTTATACACAAAATTAGCTGCTTAAATACTTCCTTGATGAAAAACATAGCTGTTGTAATTCTATTAAGAATTTTAATCAGGGAAAAAGATGACCTTTGAAATTTTCTTCTACCTCATCTTCTATTTGTGTGTGTGTTTCTTTCTTTATATGATTAGAAATCTTTATGACTTAATTAAATTTTATATAGAAAACATGTGACTAGACAGTAATAGTTTGTTTTTGAAAGAAAAGCCTTAAGGAAACAGTTAATAAATGAATATGACTAACAGGAGACCTGTTGTCTTTGATATTAAGTCTTCCAGCACAATGCATCTCTTATGCAAGAAAAACACACTTTGCCTTGCTTTGAGTTGTGAAAAATATCCTCTGAAACTGATCCAAAAATGCCCGTTTTTCCATTTCTTTTGATGCAAGGTTCCAAGCCTTTTGGGAATCAAGTGTAATTGTTGCCTGTCTCACATCTCCTCTTCATACTACACCCCAAACACCAGCTCTTGAGAACACTGCCTTGATAAGATACTTCATACTACACCCCAAACACCAGCTCCTGAGAACACTGCCTTGATAAGATGAACCAAATTTGTTTCTCATGAATGTTAGTAGATGAGAGAGGTGGAGGCAGGAGCAATGTAAGGCTGGAAAGAAACTTTAAATACATTGTTAGATCTTCAAAACTTTAATGTATGAAACAGTTTGTCCAGGAGTCTTGCCAGATGCTTAATTTTCAAGTTCCAATCTAGCTTAAAGATCATTATCTTCAGACTGGAGCTTGAAAACAAACTTTTAATATCATTGTTGTATATTGTTTTCTATATTGAAATTTTCATGCTGATTAACACAAGATCACACTAAGAAGGTCAAGAATTGTTTTCTAATTCCTAATGCAATTACTCATATAAATGTCACGATAAAAACCAATTCAGGTCTTTTCTACATGGGAGTAGAAAAGTGGGTGATCCTGTTCCTGTCCATCATAAAGGGTCAAAAGGACATATTAACAAAAGAAAATTATAATAAATTATTGTTTCAAAACTGTATATCTTGCTTTGAGAAATAGGGGGTTGAATTTCTATGACTCATTTTAGGTAACAAAATGGTAACTTGGAGACAGAAAGATAAGTTTAAAAGGAGCATTTCTGGGGATTCCATCTTGGAGCATCATGTCCTGAGCAGGAACACTTAGAAATAAATGCTTCATGTCAGGATATTTGGTCTCAACTTCCCTCTCTTAATAATGAGAGCAGCAACCAGAAACTAGGCAGACAGTTTTAGGCTGGAAACTCAAAAAGGAAGCAGTTTTGATTCTTGTCCAGCTAGAAGCCAGAAATATCCTTGGTCCTACAGGGAGTTTCGCCTTTACTAGAAGTCAGAGTCGTGAAAAGACTGGTTTGTTATTTTTTCCCCCTGCATGAGCACCTAAACCTGGAATATAATTGTGAGAAACAATTTTAACCAAGAGTCTCCTGGACCCATTCTAAGAAGACCAAACATATGATCAACACATCCCCTACTCACTGAGCCTCACTGTAGTTTCTACTATAAGTACCATGAAAAGACCCTAGACTGACAGCTCAGTGTACTCTGTTGCAAGGAGGAACAGCTTCCCAGCTGCCCATCTAGCCTAGACCCAAAATAATCACACAGAAACCATATTATTTAAATCACTGTTTGGCCCATTAGCTCTACCTTCTTATTGGCTAACTCCCACATCTTAATTTAACCCAATCTCCATTAATCTGTGCATCACTACAAGGTCATGGCCTACCAGCAAAGTTTCAGCAGTCTATTGCCAGCCATAGCTCCATGGCGTCTCCCTGACTTTGCCTCCTTCCTCCCAGCATTCACTTCTGTCCTCCCCAACTACCAAAGTTCTGCCCTGCTGCAGGTTCAACTCAGGTTCTTTATTCATTAACCAATAAAAGTAACACATAGACAGAAGGACTTCCCATGCCAGTACTCCATACCTAGGGACCTATTCCTATTGTACAGAAGAGCTGCCTTTGTTCTCTTAGACAGTCATCTAAAATCCTATATAAAACTTCCTTCTGAAACTTACCTTTTTGTGGTTCATGAATTCCATTTTTCAACTTTGAGGATCAGGAACCTGGAGAACACTGCACTTGGGTGGGTTTGATAGCTACTTAATTCTACCATCCTTGATCCCCAAGATACATATTGATCTTCAAGCTACAGATATGGCTTTCTTCCTCTTCTCCCACACATACATCCCAACAGGTAGCAAAAGTTACCATTTAACTGCCCTGTTATTTTTTCTCTCAAACTCCCAAAGAGTGATTCTATAGTTTTCCTCTGTGTCCATTTAAAAATTATTTTATCAACATAACTAAGAACCCACAAAAGGGAACTGTTGCTGAATGAATGGATTCTCTTCTGTCTTCCTTACAAGACCTCCTGGCAGATTCCCTGACAGCCTTGTTCTCTGGAGTGCCTGGGAGACACAATCCCAAGCCTTGTCTAGGATTTAAATCATCCAGGGAGAAATGTTGGAGAGCCCACTTTGTCTACCTGGAAGCATAGGAGTGAGTTATATATAGAATCTGCTCTAAATTCTGAGTCAAGAGAGCTGGAACAAGCATATTAGTTGCTGATCAGTGGGAATTTGTTGGTATTGGAGTTACTGTCCTAAGGGGCATTGGGATAGCTGAGTTAGGGATCACTTTAAGGTCATTTGTGGGGTGCTCCTGTGCATAGTTAGTCCTAGGGTAGGGTTCCAAAATAACAAAACCAGAGGGCTCTAGATAAGACTCCCTGTGTCTTCACTGTAGCCCTTGCTCCTCAGGCAGGTGTGAGGGGCTTCACTATCTTGGTAGCATCTTTGCTTCCCTCCTGATTGCTGGGATTACAGCTGTTGGCAGTCACATGCAGTTTATACAGCCCTGAGTATTGACCCTAGGATGTCATGCATGCCTGGAAAGCACTCTGCCAATTAAGTAGGCTACACTCTCATCTGAAAAATTACTTGATAACAAACATTTCCAACTTGAACCACTTCATCATGCAATTATTCTCTCCAATTTCTAAAGGTCGCTACTCCTTTTTATTTTTCTTTAACCTTCCCATGATATTTTCATAAAGAGATAGCATAGCACACCCTTTTTTGTTTTGCAAGAGATGGATTTGGAGCCTAGGATCAAATGAGACTGAGAGTAACTGGTTCAATTGCTATGTTTATCATAGAATCTGATTTGAAGAGGCCTGAAATGACTAATTTTGCTCGAAAGTTCAGAGCCTGGAACATATGTTTGTGCTGCTAATTTTTTAAAAGATATACAAACCCAAAGAAGCAGAGTGTAGGAGAAAAGCAGAGAAAGAAGAGTGTATTCCCATGACACCAACCTTAGAAACACTGTGGAAATGAATGCACTTCAAGTGACTCTACTCAGAGGCAAGAGAGGATATGATCACCATTGGATTTTACCTCTCATGGCTCAGCTTCAAATTTCTTGTGAAAAAAAAAAAAACCTCCCATCCATTTTTTTTCCTGGGTGAATAAATTACTCACATTGAGAACCTGAATAGAATGTGTGTATATGTCTGATCCCCAGAGTAGGGACTCGCTGAACATAGCGGACAATGAGGACTACTGAGAACCCAAGAACAATGACAATGGGTTTTTGATCCTACTGCACGTACTGGCTTTGTGAGAGCCTAGGCAGTTTGGATGCTCACCTTACTAGACCTGGATGGAGGTGGGTGGTCCTTGGACTTCCCACAGGGCAGGGAACCCTGATGGCTCTTCGAGCTGACGAGGGAGGGGGAGGGAAAGGGGAGGCGGCGGTGGGGAAGAGACAGAAATCTTTAATAAATAAATAAATAAAATAAAATAAAGAGAGTATTGGTGGGCAAGATGTATGTGTTGGGGGTGGGCTTGCCTGCTACCGTATGCACATGTCTCAGAAAACAACTCTGTGTGCTCAGTTCTTTTTCCACTTTTGCATGTGATCTAGGCTTGACCAACTCGGGTCTCTATGCTTTCCTAGCAAATGTCTTTTCCTCCTGAGCCATCTTTCGAGCCCTAGATTTTTCCCCTTCCTATATAATTTAAGACAAAGGACAAGGGAATGGTGCTACCCACTTTTAGGGTGAGTCTTTCAATTTCAACTAACCTAATTAAGAAAATGCTTCACAAGCATGTCCAGGGGTAAGTGGTATGGGAGGTCCTTCTGCCTGTGTGTTGATTTTCTTGGTTAATGAATAAAGAAATTGCCTTGGCCTAGTGATAGGGCAGAACTTAGGTAGGGAGGGAAGACAGAACTGAATTCTGGGAGAAGGAAAGAGTCATAGAGACACCATGGAGCCACCAGAGACAGATGCTGGGAATTTTACCTGGGAAGCCACTGCCACATGGCAATATACTGATTAATAGAAATGGGTTAAATAATATGAGTTAGCCAATAAGAAACTAAAGCTAATGGGCCAAGCATTGTTTTAATGAATATGGTTTCTGTGTGATTATTTCAGTTCTGGGCAGCCATGACAAACAAGCAGGTTCTCCTCCTACAGGTGAGGGTCACAAACACTAACCTGTCAAGTCAGCATCAATATGAACCATTAGAGGAGTACAAAAGATCACAAATGCCTAAAGAATCATGAGCAAAAGAGCAGTTCAGAGGTTATCACAGCATTTGATTTTGTTACTAGGTAAAGTTTTCTACTGGTTCATTACAATTAAAATGATTCAACCAAGATACAAAAATAATTTAGGCACCAGTTTATTCAGTAAGACAAAGTAAAGGGTAGTATACTCCAGAGAGATTTTAGAGTGGGTTGACCCATATAGTGTAGATAGCAATCCATTGGCTACGTGGAGTTTTAAGATTTTTTTTAACAAGACATTGGCATATAACACAGCCCCTTTTAATTCCTAAATCAGATTTTCATTTTCTCTTTTAGAGTATTTTTTCTCATGATCCTTTAGAAGGTTCACAAAATGGTGACCATTGCTTATAGTATCCTATAATATTATAACATAATCTTATCATATCCCAGAAACATGAGTTTTTGGGACTGCAGGAATGTTAACCTGGGTATTCCATTGCTGCAATAGGTCACAGCCCCATAAATTCACTGCAATATTAGCTACATATGGCCTCAGCTTTCCTTTCTGTCCTTCTATTCATACGTATTGTTTCCCATGCGTGTTCTTTGACTGTCTTAGGGTACTTTCTGTCCTTCTGTTCATACGTATTGTTTCCCATGCGTGTTCTTTGTCTGTCTTAGTGTACTTTGTGCCAGATAGTCTTTCTGAGGAAATTACTGAACATGCAGTTGAAACTCTGTGTAAATCATTCCAGGGTCTGGTATGTACTGATTAGGCTAAATCTTGGCCTTGTACCTTCTTCCCCTGTGCAACAATTTCAATAAATTCCTCAATCTTTTCAATTCTTTTTACTACAGCCTTTTTAAAAGTCTGAATCTCCTGTCCTCTGTTCTGTTCTAATGTCCTCACTGAGGATTCCAATGTACAAAACTTGTCCAGTAAAGATAATGTCCCATCTTTGGACATATCATAACTTTTCAACAGATTCTAATAGTTAAAGTCACCAGCACAAATTCTTTCAGATAATTTTGTCAAATTGATACTATCCCTCTCCATAGTATTGAACCATTTTTTAATGATATAATATTGAAAACAAAGCTAATTCCTAGAATCAAATAAAGGGATATAGGAAAGACATGTAAGCCTTGCAGAATACCTTCCATGGTATAAGCAAAATAATTATTGAACTCTTGGATGTTATCAGTAATTTTTTGTAGTTTTTCAAATCTTACCTGTCATAAGGCATGAATTGGAGTAGATGTAGTAATCGTTATCGGCCAGCAGGTGTCACAGTTGCAGGCACGTGGCCAAGAGACATTTGCAGCAGTAAACAGCATGTGTTGCTTACTTAGGCACTGAAAAAGATGCGTTGTTTAACAAACTAAGAACAGTTATTAAGACAATCAAACAATTCCGAGAGTTGGGGCCCAGGATAAAGAGAAACCCAAAGTTTTCTGTCAGTGCGAGTTGCAGACTGTGTGTATCACAGGGAACACAGGCAGCAGTAGTGTGGGCTGGTGTGTAATATACAGAGAGGCAGCAAGTGGGTTGCAAGCCAGGGAGTGCTGAGCAGTAACCTTCTGTGTCTGAGGGTCTGCTAGAGCCACGGCAAGAAAGTCAGTGCCCAATGTTCTACCCGGCTAGTGAACTGACTCCAAAAAGTGTGGACTGGTCCCCATGTTTGGGCACCAGAAGATGACAGAAGTTACAAAATAATCCCACACTAGTTTAGAATTATGTAAAATAAAGAGTTATTTATTTAGGGGGAACTCACAGATCACTGTCCTAGATCACAGTCTGTAGTAAAATGAGCGGGCTGCATTCCCCCAGCTCCGCATGGCTAGCTTTATACTGGAAATAATTACACGGAAACTGTATTCATTTAAACACTGCCTGGCCCATTAGTTCCAGCCTCTTATTGGCTAGCTCTTACATGTTGATCTAACCCATTTCTAATAATCTATGTAACCCACGAGGTGGCTGTGTCGGGTGGGAGAATCATGGTGACTGTCTGACTCGGCTTCTTTCTCCCAGAATTTTGTTCAGTCTACTCCGCCTACCTAATTTTCTGTCCAATTAAAGGGCCAAGACAGTTTTTTTTTTTATTTAACCAATAAAATTAACACAAAACAAAAGACTCTTCCCCATCAACAGTCCTCTGCAGGAATGGAGAAGAGAAAGAGAGTCTAGCAGCCAGAAGTGAACACTGGAAGCAAGAGAGAGACTGAACAGTTTATAGCTACATTTATAGTATAAGCAACCATGCCCACATGGGCTAGTATCGTAAAGGCTATTGGCTGAAGGAGCTCCCATAGCAAAGATCTCCTGAGCAAACTGAGAACATTGGGACCATAGAGAGGGTTGAATGGGAGGGGAGATGAAGGGAGGGGATCAGAGAAAATGTATAGCTCAATAAAATCAATAAAAAAAGAAAAAGAAAACCAATTTATTAATTCTGTATCTCTGTATTGACCTTAACTTCAGCTAAACAATAAAATAACACTTGAACTTTTATTCTCATTTTATGTTCCTATATTTGCTATATTTCTAGGTGTAATAATGTATGTGCTATTTTAAATTGCCTGCTTTATTTGTATAACATATGCATTAAATCTAGAAAGATACAAATATTTAAAAGGAGTTGATAGATAGAAAAAAATTGTTTCCAAAGTATGTGTAAATAATAACACATTCTCCAAAATCACTCTCCTTTTTCCTTTTGTACTCTGCAACTCCTTTGTCTCTCAGGACAGAGCACTTGGATGATCAGAATACCTGAGTATCTATTTATTAAATATTCTTACAAGGTTGCTATGGTGTCTTCATTGATCACTAACAAATGTTAATGATATTGACATTCAGTTGGCTTGACTTTCCCTTTCTTAGTGCTGTCTTCTTCCTTAGGCAATTTGCTGTGTCATCTCATTATATTCATGGCTTGAAAGAGGAAAGTAAAACTTGAAGTGTTTTATTGATCTCCAAAGATGAGGTAATTCACTGCCAGGATAATTCAGCCCTATTAAAAAAAATCCCAAACAAAATTTTCAACTATTCTTATGAGATTATGTGACAAGAAGAATTAAAATTTTAGTTTTTGTTTATTATTCCTACAACAATTTATTCAGGTCAAAGTCCAATTTTTAAAACTCATTTTGAATTCTTCTCTGCACACATATCTTTAAAGAGCCTCAAAAATATGCTCTTTTGTACAACGCTAGTAATTGCTGCTAATTGTCCTAAATGATGGTATACGTTTGATTCACTTCCTTCATTGTATCACTTGCCATCTGACCAATGTCAGGATTTTTAATTTTAATTTGCATACTAAATATATTCTTAAAGATTATTCCCTAGGGCCGTGAAGAGAAGTACTTTTGAGATGAGATATCACTTAACTGTGGAATTGAACAGAAATTAATGAAACAACGAAGGGAATCATGCATATTCCAAATTGCCAAGGGAACTCAATTACAGTTTTGTTTCACAAACATTAAGATGAAAATTTATTGTACAGATTAGCAGCTCTTGAATGAAATAGCACATGTGTTTATTAACTTTGTTTGGAAGAGATCATCAGGAAATATATGATTAGTTATGATCTCATCCTTCCATAGTACTGTAAATATTTCCCCATAAATAGTTGCTTATGTAGAGAGATTGTTTTATGTTTTAGAGATTAATAGAAATAGCCTTTTGAGTGGCTACTAGCTGCTAATAGCCAACACAGGGAGCTTAACACACTTCTCATTTTAGTTTTATACAAATGTTTTCCCTCGTCTCCTATGGTATAATATTAAAAATATTTAATAAGGCTGTAAAGATAAGTAAAGTGCATGCTTTGCAGCTTCCAGAATTCAAGTAAAAAAGTCAGGCATACATTTAAATGCTGGAAAGGAAGAGACAAGTGATCTTTTGGGCTCGTTGGTCAGCCAGCCTACCCTGGTGCTCTCCAGGACAGTGAGAAACCCTGGTTTAAAAAGTGAAGTGAATGACCCACCCAAGATTATCTCCTGTCCTCCACATGCGCATACACAAATGCACACTGACACACACGTACAACCCATCCACCTACACATACAAACAGAAAATACATATCACATAAAACTTCTTAAATCTTGATATTAATCACATGGTAAAGAGCAAGTGGTTTTTTATTTTTCCCTATTTTATTGATAAGGAAACTGACAAAGCTAGCTGAAATTCAGTTTCAAGAATTGTATTATGTTCTTAAATGTGATACTTCGTGCAAATCACCATGGATTCACATTATTTAAAAATGTCTGATATTAGTTTAGCTAGATCATTCATGGACTAATTTGGAAATAGCACCTATATAACATTTGGACTAGACAAGACTAAATCTAATTTTGCTGAAGAGAAATGTATGTACATAAAGTTAGAGTGTGTTACTAAATGTCCAACAACAGGTCAGATCTTGGGGAAAAGAGTAGCTTGACACCTTTTATTCCTCTTAAAATTTAATTCAATTTACTCACTTATCTATCTATCTATCTATCTATCTATCTATCTATCTATCTATCTATCTTCATCATCATCATCATTATCTATCTATCTATCTATCTATCTATCTATCTATCTATCTATCATCTTCTATCTATCTATCTCTGTCTCTCTGTAACTCTCTCTCTCTTTGTGTATGTTATTATCATATATGTGTGGTACTGTGTGTGTTTGTGTGTGTGTGTGTGTGTGTGTGTGTAGGTCAGAAGACAACTTATAAAAGTCAGTTCTAGCCACAGCATGGGTTTCAGTGATCAAACTTGGGTCATTAACCTGCTCAGTACCACACTGACTCTAATATTCTTGTGTTTGAGTACTTATCCATCCTGCCATTCACACCATCATCAATATGCTTGCTTGTTGGAATTGAGGCATGTGGTACTAACACCAAGAACAAGATTAATGGCTATAACACACAGCAACAGTTGGCTTGGATATTTTCTTTATGGATGCCTAGCTAAGCTAAACATTTCTATGGTTGAGGAAGACTGTAGGTACTTGAAATTCATCTTCAAAGAAAATGTTAATGTATAAGAGTCTTTTACCATATATATGGATTTCTTTTAGGTTCTGAAATTGTAAACTAATTAAACATTCATGCACAGTTTTAGTTCTTTAATATAGCATCTCACATTTATGCTGTGCTGTCCATTCATATCAAAATCTTTGTGCAACAGGAGACAGTGGAAATACAATTTAGCCATTCCCTATGTAACTAATCAAATAGGGAACTAGATAAAACAGCGCTAATAGCAATGAATGGTATAATCCTACAAAAGGGGAATAATGCAAAACCTAAACAAAAATTTCTATAGCAATTGACAAGAAAAAATGTGCTATTAGCTAAAGGTATTTAGTGCAGAGTTTGGGTCTGGGTTTTTTTTATATGGTTCACTGAACAACCATTCCCCTTTTTCCCAAACCCCTCCTTCAGCTAGGGGGAAAAAGAAAATACTAAGAGGAGGGGCCAAAATACAGTGCTATTAATCTAACTAAAGCTAAGATTGGAATTAGAGAAAAGTGATTTTTAAAAATGAAACCACCCTTCACAAGTGAAAAGAGAAAAGTGCATTCCAGCTAGACCAAAAGACTCACCTTTCTAAAAGGAATGATAGAACTTGGGATAAGGAATATTTTAAATATATCTGTTGGAAGCCATTTGTTGGTTCCCGGCCAACCTGCTAGCTTAGACCTAAAATAATCAGACAGAAACCATATTATTTAAATCACTGCTTGGCCCATTAGCTTTAGCTTCTTATTGGCTATCTCTTGCATCTTAATTTAACCCATTTCAGTTAATTTGTGTATTACCACCTGGCTGTGGCTTACCAGCTAAAGTTTCAGCATTTCTGACTCTGGCAGTGGCTCCATAGCATCTCTCTGATTCCGACCTTCTTTCTCCCAGCATTCAGCCTAGCTTTTCCTGTCTACCTAAGTTCTGCCTTGCTATAGGCCCAAAGCAGTTTATTCATTAATGATAATCACAGCACACAGAGGAGGCTTCCACATCATGCATCAAATAGTTTTCAAGGTGCTTTACAGTGTTTTAATTTAATCTGCATGAAAAATACAAGTAAATTAAAAGATTTGTGGAAAAAATGATAAATACCATGACTGGAAAGGTAGTACAGCAGCTGAGAGCACTGGCTGCTCTGACAGAGGATGTGGGTTCAATTGCTAGGCCCACATGCCGGCTCACAACTGCCTGTAATCCTAGTTCCACAGGATCCAATAGCATCCTCTTCTGGCCTACTTGGGTATCAAGTATGAACATGGTACACATACATACATCTTTAAAATGTATCTTTTTCTTTGTGTGTGTGTACATATGTGTGTATGTGAGAGGGGGAGAGAGAGACAGAGAGACACACAGATACAGAAAATATAAAATCCTGGTTCTATATTGAGACGAACATGGATAACCAGAGCAACTTTAGAGCATTCTCATCCTCATATACTTGGAGGGTTGGAAAATTAATTAGAAACTCTCTTGGGTGAGACACAGGTTTACAGGTTTTTTTGCTGAATTAAGAAGAGTTATAACAAGTCTTTAGTATAAGCAAGTGGCCTTCATCATTTGATATTATTATGGTGGAACCTTCTAGAGCCTCTGAAATGTAACATTTTTCCTGTCAAGGAGCACATTCTTAGGAGAACGTCAATGCTTGACTCAGCTTATACTAACAGATGTTGTGAAGAAGCTCAGGCAAGGAGAAAGAGCCCATGACCAGCTGTTTTATAGTCTATAATTACAACCTTCATAAAATGAATCATTTCCTTTGGTTGGTAGTGGCTGCGGCTGGACACAGCATTTCCTGACTTAGAAGCTTTGGAAGCAGTTCTCTGTGGGAGCTTTACCATGCAGGTCTGAGAAATGAGGCATGGAACAACAGTTATCCTGCCTGCCTGTAAATGCATGTTAGTAGCCTGCTGAGCTCATATGAGAACACTCATCAAGTCCTTGGTAATGTAATTGGTTTGACTTATTAGGCTGTAGTTTAGAATATAAAAATCCAACTCTACAATATCATCTGGAGTACAGGGCACTAATTAACCAGCTGGGTCGGCTTTTATAGACTTAATTTTACAGATTTCCTTGAGGACCTAATGGAGTTTGATGACTCAGAGCTGTATCTTCCTCCTGCTAGAACTTAATAGTGATAGCTCCTGTTTTTCTTCTGTGGGATGTCACAGATCTCATCTTTGTTTCGTTTGTTAGATGATCTTCTTTTGTACAGAAATCCCTTTGTAGATATCAGCATTAGACACTGCCTTGACCAGGTTCCAAGTTTTCTATTGCAGCCTAGACAGCTCTTTACCTGCTATGTTTGACGGTCATATGCAGGATAAAGAATTACATTTCAGAACCATCATCCCAGGGTGAAGTAGGAGAACAGAAATAGAGTACCAATAAGGACTGTATTGAAGATGTGAATATGAGCTTGGTGTAAAGGAGAGGAAGCGCGAAATAAATTAGCTGCAAGCTGTTATTGAGCAAAGCAGTGTGGACTGTGAAGAAAGGAGAAAACAACAATAATAAAAGTCCTCTTTACAGACTGAAGCCTTTCCATTATGGAAGCAAGTAGAACAAAATACCAATAAGGTCTTCAATTAATATTTTAATAATAAAGATAATATTTCCTAATATAATAAAATCATAAACTACAGAAGAAAAGCAGTTACATACATGTTCTGACTGTGAATATGGCCATGTATTTTTTTTTATTCTACTTTCTGTCCTGTAGCATGATTAATGAAAACCTAGAGACAGAAGTTGGGGTTCAACCTGAAGGTCATAAAAGCAAAACATCCAGCCTTTGGCTCTTACCTCTATGTCAGTCCGAAGTGGTGATCCTGCCTCCAGGAATCTCAGAATTAGTTTGTGAGTGGAGCTGTCTTCTCCCGATTTATAATTCTCTCTAGTTCTGGGATAAAAGGCATACACCACTGGGATTAAAGGCATGCACTGCAGTTTCTATGGCAACTAAGTGGCTACTGGGATTAAAGGTGTGTGTTACTGAAACCTGGTCTGTAATCCTGGCAGTGTGGCTTCTTTACTCTCTGAACTTCAGGCAAGTGTTATTTATTAAAATAAAAATGAAATGCCACTATGATATTCAAAATCTTTACTTAATCATGGTGACTGAGCACATAGTTTTTTATTCTCCCTTCCCAATCAGTTCGATGGCACTAGCATTTCTAGTCAGTGTAAGTCTTTGAAAACAGCATCTATACAATATTATTGTTATTTTTATCAACCTAATTTACAGTTACAGAAAAAAATTAGGAAGTAAAGAAATAAAAGTTATCACTGATTTTGATAGTTATATATACATTCACACATTAAATGGACCATGTACATCAAATATAGAACTTACTATGTATTATTTTTGTTACTCAGCAAGATATTATGACTCTTTCTTTCCTGGGCATTCATATGTGTACCTATGCACATACAGATGCTTTCTAAAAGGTGAAAGATTCATGAGATGGAAGAGAGAGCAGATTATAGAGTACTTACATTTTAATAAATAGATCCTGGTACACATTGTGCTAGATTTAATGAACTCTCTAGTTTATACTTTTTATATTCTCAGAGTTTATATTGTTTTATTTCTTATGTAATACTGCAAAACAGTATTAGATAATGGATATTTTTGTTATTTTTAATTTTTCAAAGTACATGTTCAGAATCCTGAGTTTGTGATGAATTCAAAAGAAACTTGCCTGCATGCAACAGTGGTAGACTGATTCTTTTAATCACATCTGACTCAATAGGCAAGAAGCATATTATTATTTTAATTTATATTTCTTACATTAATAAGGCTTATGTTTGATAATTTTTATGGTTTCATAGTTAATGCATATGCACGTATTTGTATTTCTTTTGTAATTGACACATTTCATTTTCTATTTTATAAGGAGAACAATTTATTTTATGTGTAATATTCCTTTACACTGAGTGAGTATATGTCATTGCAATTGGTTTAATAAAAACGCTAAATGGCTAGTAGCTAGGCAGGATTTTGGGGGCAGAGCAAATTTGGGAATGAAGAAGAGCAAATTCAGGGGAGTTGCAAAAAGACATGGAGAGAAGCAAGATGAACGTGCTGTGCTGAAAGATGGTATCACCACATGGCAGAGGTAAGAAATATGGGTTAATTTGATCTCGGAGAGAGCAGGGATATAAGAAACATACGTAAACATAATAAAGGCAATTTACAGCAAGCCGACAGCCAACAACAATGAAGAAAAACTCAAAGTGATCCCACTGAAATCAGGAACAAGACAAGGTTGCCCACTCTTGACATATCTATTCAATAAAGTGGCATCTCTGACCCCGATGGGGAGTTTGGTCCTTCTAAGGACTTCATATGATTACAGTGGGTCTCTCGGATGACATCTTCACTTCAAATTCATTATCCTTAATCAGATTTCTAAATTCCCTTTTGCATACAGGGTAAGACACATATTCTACAGCTGAAGGGTTGATTATCTTAGGGAGCCATGCCCTTATTTGGCCTCTTGTAGAAGAGAAGGCAGCATTGCTGTTTCATGTTTATCACTGCTACCCTCTCATATGTAATCTCATTCCTTTCAGAACAGTTTTCTTACAATAGTGATTACTGTATGTTCTCCCAGTTTTCCATTTCACAATCTCTATGATCTCTTTTAGTTAATGTAACTTCAAATCCCCCCTCTTCTCTCCAAATCTGGCATCGACATCCTAATCATCAAACTTGTGTGTTTTTTATCTCTGTGTGTTAGAATGTGCCCCCGAGACTATCAGTCATACATTCTCATTACAAGCAGGAAGCAGGGATCTCAGAGGCCTGGCCAGCATGTAGATCCCTGTCTCCTGGAATCTTATTAACTACTCCTTCACTTATCAGAAATGTCTTGCTTTCCTGATCATCCATGCTTTTCTGTTTGGAATTCTATAACTTCATACTTTTTTTTTCCTGAAAATTTATTGTTCTTAAATAATGCTTTTGAAAAATGTTATCTGCACTGTTCATCTAAACACTTAAAAAATGTATGCATCTTAGTGTTCTCTTTTCTTTTTCAATTCTGTTTATTTATTTATAAAAAACTATCTTTTCTCATTTACATACTAATTCCAGTTCCCATTCCCTCCCCTCCTGTTTCCTCCACCTTTCCTCCTATCCCACGCCCCATCCATCCACTCCTCAGAGAGGGTAAGGCTTCAATAAAGTCTAGCACATTGCTTTGAGGCAGGACCAAGGCCCTCCCCACTATTTCTAGGCTGAGCAAGGTATCCATCCAAAGAGAATGGGTTCCCAAAAAGCCAGTACAAGCAGTAGGGATAAATCTTGGTCTCACTGCCAGTGGACCCACAGTCTGCCCCAGCCATACAACTGTCACCCACATTCAGAGGGTCTAGATTTGTCCTGTGCTGGTTCCCTCACTATCAGGCTGCAGTTTGTGGGCTGCTTTAGCTCAGGTAAACTGTTTCAGTGGGCATTTTAGCATTCTTTTCTTTTTTAAAAAATAGATTTTTAAAAAATACCAATCTAAGTTCCCATTCTCTCCCCTCCTCCCATTTCCTCTACACACTCTTCCCACTTCACCCCTATCCAATCCTCAAAGAGGGTAAGGAACATTGCTTTGGGGGAAGGTCCAAGACCCTCCCCACGATATCTAGGCTGAGCAAGGTAAACATCCAAAGAGAATAGGGTCCCAGAACGCTAGCTAGCACATGCAGTAGGGATAAATCCTGGTGCCACTACCAGTGGCCCCTTCTTCTGCCTCAGCCATGCAACTGTCAACCACATTCAGAGGAACTAGTTTGGTTCTATGCTTGTTCCTTCCCAGTCCAGCTGGAGTTGGTGAGCTCCCATTAGCCCACGTAGACTGTTTCAATGGGTAGCCCATCATGGTCTTGGCCTCCTTGCTCATATTCTCACTCCTCCCACTCTTCAACTGGACTTTGGGAGCTCAGTCCAGTTCTTTGATGTGAATTTCTGCCTCTGTTTCCATCAGTTGCTGGATGAAGTTTCTATGGTGATATTTAAGGTGTTCATTAGTCTCACTACAGGGCAAGTCAAGATCGGGTCCCCTTTCTTCTATTGCTTAGGATCTTAGCTGGGGTAATACTTGTGGATTCCTAGGACTTTCTCTAGAGCCAGGTTTCTGCTAACCCTATCATCGCTCCCTCAATTAATATATGTCTTTCCTTGCTCTTATCTCTGTCCTTTCTGCATCTCGACTATCCCATTTCCTCAAGTTTCCCTCAAACGCCCTCTCCCCCTCTCTTCCCTTTCTGTCCTCCCATCTACCCCCAACCCTATGCTCCCAATTTTTTCAGGTGATGTTTATCTGTTTCCAATTTCTGGGTGGACTTACATATGTTTTTTTGGGGAGGAGATTCACCTTATTACTTAGCTTCTCTAGGATCATTAACTATAGACTCAATGTCCTTTGCTTATAGCTAGAATCCACTAATGAGTGAGTACATACAATATTCATTTTTTGGGGTCTGGGTTACCTCACTTAAGATAGTGTTTTCTACTTTTATCCATTTGCATGCAAAATTCAAGATATCTTTTTTTTTTAACCGCTGAGTAGTACTCTAAGGTATAAATGTACTACATTTTCTTATCTATTCTTCCATTGAGGGGCATCTAGGTTATGTCCAGGTTCTGGCTATTACAAATAATGATGCTATGAATATAGTTGAACAAATGCCTTTGTAGTATGATTGAGCATTTTTGGGTCTATGCTCAAGAGTGGTATTGCTGGATCCTGAGGTAGGTTGTTTCCCAATTTTCTGAGAAACCACCATACTGATTTCAAAAGTGGTTGTACAACTTTGCATTCCCACCAGCAATGGATGAGTGTTCCCCTTACTCCACATCCTCTCCACCATAAGCTATCATTGGTGTTTTTGATCTTAGCCATTCTGTCAAGTGTAAGATGGTATCTCAGAGTTGCTTTGATTTGCATTTCCCTGATGGCTAAGGATGTTGGACATTTTCAAAATGTATAAATAACTAAAGAAATTAGACATTTAAATTCTAAATAACCCAATTAAAAATGGGATCTGGAACTAAATAGAGAATTCCCAACAGAAGAATCTAAAATGTCCACAAGATACTTAAGGAAATGTTCATCTTAACATTCTTATGTCCTTGTTTATCAGGAGAGGAGAGTTTATTTTGGCTCATTGTCTGGGGTACAATCTATCATGGCAAACAAGTCTTGGAATCAGGTGTTTGCAACAGCTGAAAACACTATCTCTCCTATTAGGGGCCAGAACAAAGACTTCCAGTGTTTACTTTGCTTTTTCCTTTTGTATTCAACATAGGTTTCCATCCCATAAAAGAGTCATGTTCATATTTTCATAGGTCTTCCTACTGTAGTTTTCTTAATATAGATAATTCCTCACAGACAGGGGCAGACTTGTGACTTAGGTGAATCCAAATCTATATTATTATCACACCAAACCGTAAAAATTTATTCTTCTACTTTCTGTATGAAGAATGAATTCTCACTACTTTAATCTACATTGATATCATCATTTCGCATAAAGCAATAAATAGATGTTCAATTAAGACAATGGACTATCCTTCCCAATAAACCTTTCAACAAGTAGATATCTGTGGAAACATGTTACTCACCTGTGACTCTTACCTAAATGTAACTCTTACTCCATGTGACTCTTACTTTTGTGTGACTCATACGTTTTTGGCTTCTAAACTGGGTGTTCTTTTTCTGAAGAAAACAGTTCTGGGAACAATAGTTCTTCTGAAGTTACTGGATTGCCTCTCTTTTTACTGTTCCTTGCTATCTTTCTCACTCTGGACATAATTAAGAGCATGATCTAAGCAATAGCTGAAGAACATTGTTTTGAAGAGGTTTGCTATTGGGCAGGAATGAATGCTGCCTTGATCCTGAGTGAGGGTGACCTCTGGTGGACACATCTCATTATCACGAGACATTGTTACTGTTGTGTTTGTTTTTAAATCATTGTGCTAAGTCGTATATAGCATAAGATACATCATTGTATCATGATGAGTGTACAGTTTAGCTTTATAAAACCACACTGTTGTGCACCCAGTCTCTATAGGTCTTTCACCTTGCTAGGGTGAAACTGTAAGTCATTAATATCAACTCTAACTTTCCACTGTATCTCCTGGCAATCCCACCCTACTTTATGCATCTGAGTGTTCTAGTTACTGAATATAAGTGAATCATGTGGTGTTTGTCATTCTGGCTTGTTTCATTTATTTAGCATAATGTTCTAGGTTTTACCTGGGTTATAACAGCATCCATATTTCTTCCCTCTTTGAAAACTGGATGGTATCCATTTTATGCACTAACTACATTTTGTTAATCTATTTATATTCATGAACTCTTTCTTGTTCTCATCTTCAGGCTTCTATGGATACAGGTATGAAAGAGTATCTTTGATACTCTGATTTCAAGTTTTGGGTTTATATACACAAGTGAAAGATGTGAGATTGCTGAGTTGTGTGCTAATTATATTTTGAAATTTTGAGGAACCACCATACTGTTCTCTACAGCAACAACACCATTTTGTTTATGAATTAATCATATAAAAATATTTCAGCATTTTAACATCTTCTCCAGTATTTTTAGGGGGGTTAGTCACCTCAAAAGTATGGTATAATGTTTAATTTTAGTTTTGTTGTTTATTCTAATATTCAGCCCTTGAATTACTTGATGTTTCCTTCACTTCTTATGTCCCTAAATATATTTCTTATGTTACATTTTCTCTTGAATGTCATGCTACACTACCCTCCCCAAGTTCAACAAGTCTGGTTAGTCCATATTTCTGCATCTCTATATTCTATCTATAATACTATTTTACTTAGGCTCAAACCTTAGTAATTTTCAACCATCTGTATTATGTCAACCAATAATTTAGTATTTAAGTTTTCTTTGCTGACATTATTTGCTAAAGTCCATGAATTCAGAGTCACCAGGAATATGTCTCTAGTCAAACAAAGCTATATTTATCCAGCTTGTAGTATCAAAGAACACACTTGAGGAAAAAAAACATTTCAGTCAGAGGAATAGGGATCATTTACTTACTGGGTATGGTTTTAATTCTGTGAGGGATTATGGGTGTGTAGATAAGGTCATAGTTGGATGCTGTCAAGAATCAGGGACAATCCATGATTGGTGTTAATAATATTTTCTGTACTAAAGATGGGAGAGATTAAGCAATGCTAGGTTCATAGGAGAGATAAGAATAAACATCCCCAGAGGAGAAAGGTGGAATTAGTAACGGGATGGAAAACAGCACTTTGTGTTCAGAGAATGCCCTTGCTTTGGTCTGGATCTCAGCATAACGAGGTGCACTGACACTTTGCCGTTGTGAGCTTTGCAGTCTGTTGATTTCACTCCCTCTACCCGTTCTCCTTCTACGCACAATTGAACTTATCTCTCGTGTCTGAACAAGCAGCACAGCCACTTTACCTCCTCTTGTTCTCCCACCCTGCCACTCCATAGCGCATTGCTCATTCAGTGGGTAATGTACCTAGCCGCTTTTCTTTTTTTACATCCCAAATTCATTCCCCCTCCATCCCCTCATCCTGCTCCTTCATATCCCTTCTCCCCTCATTGCACCCCTCGTCTACTCCTCAGAGAGGGTAAGGCTTCCCATTGTGAGTCAACAAAATCCAGCACATTGCTTTGAGGCAGGACCAAGGACCTGCCCACTATATCTAGGCTGAGCAAGGTAGCCCTCCGGAGAGAATGGGTTCCAAAAAGCCAAAAAAAGGAATAGGGATAAATCCTCATCTTATTGACAGTGGCCCCACAGTCTGGCCCAGTCTTACAACTGTCACTCACATTCAAAGGGCCTAGATTGGGCCTATGCTGGTTCTCTCACTACCAGGCCAGAGTTGGAAGGCTTCATTTAGCTCAGGTAAGCTGTTTTAGTGGGTATCCCCATCATGGTCTTGACCTCTTTGCTCATATTTTCACTCCTCCCTCTCAACTGGACTTTGGGAGCTCAACCCAATGCTTCATTGTGGTTCTCTGCATCTGCGTCCATAAATTGCTGGATGAAGGTTCAATGGTGACATTTAAGATAGTCATCAAGGGGCTGGAAAGATTGCTCAGTGGTTAAGAGAACTGGCTGCTCTTCCAGAGGACCTGCGTTCAATTTCCAGCACCCACAGGGCAGCTCACAACTGTCTGTAACTCCACTTCCAGGGAAACTGACACCTTTATACCAATGCACATAAAATACAATTAAATTGTTGTTGGGGTTTCTATCCTGCCCAGTTCCTGCACTCGTTAAGTCCCAAAGAAATCACACAAAGGTCTACATTAGTTATAAACTGATTGGCCCAGTATCTAAGGCTTCTTATTAACTCTTTCAACTTATATTAGCCCATTATTCTTATCTGTGTTAGCCACATGGGTCAGTATCTCATTTGGAGGGGCAGTCACATCTTGCTTCTTTTGTGGCTGGGACATGACTGCAGAAAAAGGGCTTCCTTCTTCCCAGAATTCTCCTGTTCTCATTGACCCACCTCTACTTCCTGTCTGGTTGTCTGCCTATACTTCCTGCCTGGCTATTGCAATCAGCGTTTATTTAAAACATAATTGACAGAACACAGACCATTGTCCCACACCAATTAAATAAAAACAAAGATAGTTATCAATCTGACTACCGGGCAAAGCCAATTGTCCACTATTGCTTAGGGTCTTAGCTGGGGTCATCCTTGTGGATTTGTGGGAATTTCTCTAGTGCTAGATTTCTTGCTGGCCCCCAAATAGCTCCTTCAATCATGATATCTCTTTCCTTGTTCTCCATCTCCTCACCTTCTGTCTTCCCTTCTCCCCTACCCCATGCTCACAATTTTCTCAGGAGATTTTGTCTATTTTCCCTTCCCAGGGGGATCTATGTATGTTTTTTCTTAGGGGTCTCATTGTGACTTAGCTTCTCTGGGATTGTGGACTATCCTTTATAGCTAGTATTAACTTATGAGTAGGTACAAACCATGCTCATCTTTCTAAGTCTGGGTTACCTCACTTAAGATGATGTTTTTCTATTTCCATTCATTTGCATGCAAATTTTAAGATGTCATTTTTTTTTTACCACTGAGCAGTACTCCATTGTGAAAATGTATCACAATTTCTTTATTCACTCTTCAGTTGAAGGGCATATAGGTTGTTTCCAGGTTCTGGCTATATGAATAATGCTACTATGAACATAGCTGAACAAAAGTCCTTATAGTATGGTTGAGCATCATTTAGGTATATGTCCAAGAGTGTTATTGCTCAGTCCTGAGGTAGGTTGATTGTCAATTTTCTGAGAAATTGCCAAACAGAGTTGTACAAGTTTGCATTCCCATCAGCAGTGAAGGAGTGTTCACCTTACACTGCATCCTCTCCAGCATAAGCTATCATTTGTGTTTTTGATCTTAGTAATTTTGACAGCTGTAAGATGGTTCTGGTAGAATTCTGCACTGAAACCATCTGGCCATGGATTTTTTTTTTGATTGGACACTTTGATGATGGCTTCTATTTCCTTGCAGGTTATAGGTTTATTTAAATTGTTCCCCTGGTCTTGATTTAATTTTGGTATGTGGTTCCTATTCAGAAAATTGTCCATTTCTTTCATATTTTCAAATTTTGTAGAGTACAGGTTTTTGTAGTATAACCTAATGATTCTTTGGATTTCCTCAGTGTTTGTTGTTATCTCCTCCTTTTCATTTCTAAATTTGCTAATTTGGATATTCTCTCTCTGTCTTTTGGTTAGTTTGGGTAAGGGTTTGTCTATATTGTTTGATTTTCTCAAAGAACCAGATCTTTGTTTCATTGATTCTTTGTATCTATTTTATCAATTTCTGCCCTCAATTTGATTGTTCCCTATTATCTAGTCCTCCTGGGTGAGTCTGCTTCTTTTTGTTCTAGACCTTTCAGGTGTGCTGTTAAGTTGCTAGTGTGAGATTTCTTCACTTTCATTATGTAGTTATTAGTGTTATGAACTTTCTCAGCACTGCTTTCATAGGATCCCACAGGTTTGGGTAGTTGTACCTTCATTTTTGTTGAATTATAACAAGTCTTTAGTTTCTTTCTAATTCTTCCTTCACCCAGGGGTGATTTAATTCAGCACTATTTAATTTCCATGACTTTGTAAGTTTTCTGCAATTAGTGTTGTCACTGAATTCTAACTTTAAACCATGGTGATCCAATAAGATATAGAAAGTTATTCCATTTTTTTTTGTAACTGCTGAGGTTTGCTTTGTTACCAAGAATGTGGTTAGTTTTAGAGAAGGTTCCATGAGGAAATAAGAAGAAGGTATATTCTTTTGTGTTTGGGTGAAATGTTATAGAGATGTCTGCTTAATCCATTTGAGTCATGACATCTGTTAATTCTCTTTATTAAGTTAATTTTCTTTATTAAGTTTCTGTCTGTTTGACCTGTCTATTGGGGAGAGTGAGGTGTTGAAGTGTCCTAATATTGTGTGTGTGGCTTGATGTGCAATTTAAGCTTTAGTAATGTTTCTTTTACATATGTGGATGCTCTTGTATTTGGGGCATAAATGTTCAGGATTGAGACTTCATTTTAATGTATTTTTCCTGTGATGAGTATGAAGTATTCTTCTCCATCTCTTTTGATTGATTTTTGTTTGAAGTCTATTTTGTTAGATATTTGTAATTCTGATAGGTTTACCTTTATATGTTACTTGATCTTTTTCCTTTGCAGCTCTTAATATTCTTCATTTATTCTGTATGTTTTGTGTTTTATTATATGGTGAGTAAACTTTTTTTTTGGTTCAATTTATTTGATAGTCAGTAAGTTTTTTGTACCTTCATAGGTCATATCCTTGTTCAGGTTGGGCAAGTTTTCTTCTATGATTTTGTTGAATATATCTTCTGCCTTTGAGTTGGAGTCCTTCTTCTTCTTTTATCCCTATTATTATTAGGTTTGGTCTTTTTATGGTGTCTTAGATTTCCTGGGTGTTTTGTGTTAAGAATTTGTTGCATTTATCATTTTCTATGACTGGTGAATCTATTGCCTCTATAGTATCTTCAACATTTGAGATTCTCTTTTTCATCTCTTGTATTCTGTTGGTTATGCTTGCATTGATAGTTCCTGTTCATTTACCCAGATTTTTCCATTTCTGGAATTCCCTTGGTTTGTGTATATGTGTGTGTGTGTTTCCTCTAGTTCAGTTTTCTAGTCTTAACTGTTTCCTTTGCCTGTTTGATTGCTTTTTCTTGGTTTTCTTGATTTTCTTTAAGAGATTTATTGATCTCTTCCATTTTTTTTATTTGTCTTTTCTTCTATTTCTTTAAGGGAATATTTCATTTCCTCTTTAAGGATCTCTATCATCTTCATGAACTTATATTTAATATTGTTTTCTTCTGCTTCTTCTGAGTTAGGATGGTCAGGTCTTTCTGTTGTATGATCCCTGGCTTCTGGCATTACCATGTTGCTTTTTAAATTGTTGAGAGAATTTCTGCATTGGCACTCCCCATTTCTCCCTCCAATTGGTGCCCTCAGTGTCAGTGTCTTTGCCTCTTCGTCCAATCCTTGCATTTGTTCCCTGTGTCTCCCTTGGCCTGCTCTCTTGGTCTGCAATCTGTACTTTAAGAGTTCCTCTAAGGTCACAGGGGATGGGCAGATTTGGGGGCAGAGTGGGCCTTTTAGCTTACAGAGTCTGATGGATGTGGGGTGTTAGAGTAGCCTGTCTTCAGTAAGCTTGCCTGCTGGCTGGCTAATGAAGCTGAGGCAGGTGGAGGAGGGGGGTCAGGGTTTTGTCCCTGTACTGAGGGCCTAGAGCATGGGGTGCCCAGTTGACTGGCTGATCACTCACCTCTTGGTCTGCTGTGTGCATTTTCAGCCTGTCTTAGCCTCTTTTGCTCAAAAGATTATAATGAGTTTCCCTTGTTTGATGAAAATGCCCATGTCCTTTCCCATAAAATTCAAAAAATTCCATAATATAGCTTCAGTGTAGTACTTCAAGTTATTCCCTTACCTTCTTTTTCAATGTTAGCTTTTAAGTTAAACACGTCTACTTTCCTTTTATTATGCTATTGAAGGCTTATTATGCTTCCTTTATATAAAGATTCTGGCAGTCTAGTAACAGCAAAACACACACACACACACACACACACACACATTCTTGAGCCTTGGGGCATAGCTACTAAATCTACAGTCTGAAATCAGAATATGCATAACAGCGGTGTTACTTTTCCCATAGTGATAATGATAATAGAGAGGAGAATAACAGAGTACAAGTAATCTGATGAGAAAATGGGAAAAGGGAAGTTTTAGTTTGGGTTCCTATGGCTGACATGAAATAAATCATGACCTAAAAGAAGGTTGGGGAGGAAAGGGTTTATTTGGCTTACACCTTCATCTCATCATTGAAGGAAATCAGGACAGAAACTCAAGCAGGGCTGGAACCTGGAGGTAGGAGCTGATACAGAGGCCATGGACAGGTGCTGCTTACTGGTTTGCTCCTCAAGGTCTGCTTAGCATGCTTTCTCACAGAATCCACCATGGGCTGGGTCACTCCAAAGAATCACTAATGAAGAAAATACCCTTCTGCTCCATCTTCTTATTCCAGATTCCTCCTCTCAGAGAACTTTAGCTGTGTTGAGTAGACCTAACACAGTTTAGCATAGAGAACTCTTTAGGGAGGGAGAGGGAAGTAAATACAGAAGAAGGTGGGAAGAAGATACAGGGGAATGCCAGGATGCCATTGATCTGATAGTGAAAATAGGAAAGGGGCCCCCTTAGGGAAGGGAGAGGGGCATAAATACAGGAGAAGGAGTTAGGCAGGTAAAATAACAATATGAATGTCTGAAAAAAACCCCACAAGTTATACCATTAACTATCTAATAAAAACTATAATGCGTGTAATTCCATGTATATATAAATATATTCTTTTAAAAAATAAATTTATTCATCTATTTTACATTGGTACTGCAGTTTCCTCTTCTTCCTCCCCTCCCAGTCTTCTCACCCTCATTTCCCCTCTGTTCTCACTCTCCAAACCCCTCATCCACCTCTGTCCAGGAAAGGGCACTTGTCCCATGAATAAATATGGTATATCAAGTTACAGTAAGACTAAGCACCTCCCTATGCCTTAACTCCGGGCCAGACAACCCAGTATGAGGTATAGAGTCCCAAAAGGTAGCAGAAGAGTTAGAACCAGCCCATGTTCCCACTGCTAGGAATCCCACAAGAGGATCAAGCTACACAATTGTAACATATGCAGAGTGCCTAGGTCAGTCCTATTTAAGCTTTCTGGTTGTCATCTCTGTGAGCCCCCATGTGCCCAGGCTAGGTGATTCTGTGAACCTTTTTGTGGTGTCCCTGAAACCCTGGCTCCCACAGTCCCCTCTCCTCCTCTTCTGCGGAAATCTTCGAAATATGCTCAATGCCTGCATCCATCTCCTTCAGTTGCTGAACAATGCCCTTATGATGACATTTGGGCCAGGCACCAATGTGGTCACAGGCTACGATATCTGATATATAGTTTTAGTGATCTTTTCTCATCTGGGCTAATGGCACTCACTCCAAGAGCCAAAGACCACCTAACAACTAATACTGTACATGAGAAGCCTTCTTTTGCGTTGTTGGCCAAAGCTTTCTAAGTGACTCTCTAAACAGATAGCCTATTTCTGGTGCACTTAGTTACCCTCCAGTGCTGGAAGGTAAGACCCTATTGCTGAAGATACCATGTACTTCAGAAACAAACAAATATCCCTGAACTGGAACTGACCTGAGTGCCTCCTTCTTGAGTAGTAGCTTTCATGGTCCAGGAGGTACATGTGAGCTTTCAAAGGAGGGGGGCAACCAACAGTCCTACTCAACTATGATGCCTATTAACCATATCAATGACCAGCATGGCTTAATCACCCTAAGAGTGCATTAATGGCACACATACCTTGAAAGTAATCAATAGGTCTCTAATTGGATTTAGGATCTATTCAACAAGAAGGAAACTATTGCTGGTACTGGAACACTAGCTGATCAATGAGTGCTAATGGCGTCATGTTGAATGGAGGAGAATCTATAACTACTATTTTTCTAAACCAGCATAATCCTTAACAACAATCTATAAACATTTACCACCCCCAAATTCTTATATTTGAAGACTGCTTAAGTATTGCCTTGATACATAAGTAAACATATTCACAGAAAAACAGGTAAAGTTTACTTGGAGTAAAATTTTTTAAAGATTTTATTTTCCTGGATAAAATGTTAGAATAAGGTACTATGCAACTTGTATGATTTAAGCAATGACATTTCTAATATTCATTTTCCCCTATGCCCTTACTGATTTCAGTTCAATATTAGAAATATGAGTCAATAGAAATAGTTTCTTTAGCTATTGATGGGACAGACACAGTAAGCGAAATTGCTTTCAAGGTAATTCTCTTCTCTCTACAAGCTAAGCACCACTTACTGATAGATACCACAATGAACAGAGTGCAAACTTGACTGATTATCCACAAACCCCAATTCTTACTCCTATGCTAATAAGTTTACACAACAAAAGTACCTACCACCTATTGCAAGTGTGATATATTATGCTTTTTATTAGTATCTTTTGTTCTGAGAAAAAAATGCTTATAATTTCTACTGTGATCATGACTGTGTTTGTTCCCTGGTTTCTCAGTTTGTGGATGTCACTTGGGCTACATAATTGCGTGTTTTGAAGGTTGAGAAAACATTGATGAAGAATTAAGTGTGATGTGCACTAGACTTACTGATGCAGATGTTGAAGGAGCTGCAGGCCGCTTCCTGCTGCCTGGCTCCCAGCTAGCTTTACTCAAAATAATTACACGGACATGTATTCATTTAAACACTGCTTGGCCCATTAGTTTTAACTTCTTATTGGCTAGCTCTTACATATTGATCTAACCCATTTCTAATATTCTGTATAGCACCATGAGCTGGCTTACCAGGAAAGATCTTAACCTGTGTCTGTCTGGAGTGGGAGAATCATGGCGACTGCCTGACTTGGCTTCTTTCTCCCTGCATTCTGTTCTGTCTATTCTGCCTACCTAATTTTCTGTCCTATCAAAGGGCCAAGGCAGTTTCTTTATTTAACTAATGAAATCAACACAAAACAGAAGACTCCCACATCACGCAGAGGTCTAAGGAAATTCTGACAAAGTCATCTAATGTTCTAAGGGTCTATAACTATGTTTAGTATCAAGATATTCACCCCAGCTGCAGTCTGAATTTCTGTAAGAACTCTCATACTAGCTTGTTATTGAAATATAATCACACGCAAGCCATAAGAATATAGCTTAATTTTTGCAAGGTAATCATATTCTTGTAACTACCAGATTAAGAAACAGAACCTTGTTACCTTTAGATTTTTTTAAATTACAACTTTATCATAAAAATATGTTCTGAATTTGAAATTGTAAATTATTTATGCTTATTTAAAATTATACCCATGAGACATAGTGTATTCTATATCAGGTATTTTTTTGATGTCCAATCTATATGAGTATCTGCAAGTATCAAAATCATATGTATTCTAATTGTTATATAGTCATTTATGCCTGTATATGTATATACACATGTATATGTATATATAGTAAACATTGAAGGTAGAGAAATGAGAGGCCTCTATCAGTTCCTAAAGCTGACCCTGAGACTCCTGGCCTTCACTCTCTTGTTGGCCATCTCTCTCTTATTTTCTGAGACATCTGACTGATTAGCTTTATCTAAATGTGTAGATTCTTATGATGACTACTCGGATAGGCCTATGGAAGCAGAATTGATTAGCAGGGAGATTTATATTCTTGACTTTCTATGGTTAAAGTCTTCTAATGCCACACGGAAACATGGTAGAACCACTCTCAAGCTTAGAGTTGTAAGGATTACTGTAGAAATGAATTCTGCTAATAAAAAGCAACCTCGGTCATCTGGTTCATGTCACATGTTTGTATAAGCCTATAACTAAGCACAATAATCTATAGGTTATAGCTATGAATAATATCATCAGAGGTCTATTTCTACAAGGAAAATCTGCATCCAATCTAATTTGTGCCACTTTCCAGTAATCTGAAGCATTTGGGAATAATAACTGATAATAACTAATGCCTCTCCTTTTGATGGTCTGTTTTCTTATGAACAGCTTTAGTTGAATTAAACTAAGAATTTCTGACTGAGGTCTGTGGTGATTGGAATGAGAACTGTTCTCCCAAAGGCTGCAGTATTTAAATACTTGGCCCCAGCTGGTCCTGCTGTCTGAGGTGATTTAGGGAGTGCAGCTATGCTGGGGGAAGTAGGTTATTGAGGGTGAGCTTTGAGAGTAAAAAGCCTTGCACCACTTCCAGCTCACACTGTGCTTTATGTTCCACCTTGAATATGTAAACTCTCAGCTTCCTGCTCCTGTTTTCATGCCTGCCATTTCCTGCCATGATCCCTCACTATGATGGAATCTTTTCCCTCTGGAACTGTACATCAAAATCAACTCTTCCATAAATTGTTTTTGGTCATAGTGTTTTGTCATAGCAAAAAAAACGTAACTAGTTCAGCATCCTTTTCTTTATACAGATCTGTATAACCCCTCTGCCTTTCAGGAGTTGAAGATGGACACTACAAAGAAATACCACACAAACTTAGAACTGAGCATAGTAAAGGGTTATTTATTTATGGGTAGACTCACAGATCACAATCCTCTGCTGGAATGGGTGAACAGCAACTGAATCCAGTAGCCAGAAGAGAGGGAGAGAAGGGGGAGGGGAGAGAGAGAGAGAGAGAGAGAGAGAGAGAGAGAGAGAGAGAGCACACTTTACATTAACATTTATAGTATAAGAGGCCATGCCCAAATGGGCAGGTAACTTAAAGGCTACTGGCTAAAGGATTTCCTACAGCAAGGAGTGAGGGCTTAGGACTTAGAATTTAGTATTTGAAGCCAAGTTGAGAGACACATTAAATTAAAAAATCTCTGGGCTTTGTGAATAAGTCACTTACCCTGCTTCACTTTTATATCATTTATAAAGCCGGGATATGACAGACTGAATCACATCCCTCTTACTCAGAATTCATGCCATACACTAAAGTGCCACTATATCAGGAAATAAAAGCTTTAGAGCAGTAATTAACATTCAATGAGACTATTAGAGCAAATTCTGATCTAAAGTAACAACTTTTCTTATAAGACGAGAAGATAGAGCAAAGGCTTTCATAAAGGGAAGACCATGGAATGACAGTAACAACCTAAAAATGTCAAAAGGGGGATCTCAGAAAAAGCTAATGCTCTTAGCACCTAGCTCGTGGAAATCTAGCCTCCACTACTGGAAAAAAAAACATTTCTTTGTTTAAGTTACACTGTCTGTCCTATGGCAGTCCTAGCAAATTTATACAGGGGGTAAAATACTATGCCTGGTTGCAGAGAGCGATTTTAAGATGAATAAAATTTTACATGTTGGCTCACTATAAAATGCAAAGTAGATGTTATGTGTTACTGCAGACAAGAAACTTTCCTTTGTTCTTTATAATATCACTTCCAGTTTCTTTAACTGAGAGTATGACTCCTAAAGAAAAGACAATTTAAGTTGAAAGCACAAAGGTTATGCTTTGAGTATCTCTTTATTTGTATTCTAGCTCTAAATAAGACTTGCAGACTCCCTTTCTTAAGAGCTCAGTCTTAAACACCTAGGTGAAAATGGACTTTTTGGTCTAGCAACATGTATTTGAGCTTCAATTGTCCCTCGCCACTTCCCATTCTCTTCCTTTTTTTTTAAATCTCACTGAAGGAATATTTTCCTGTTAGCCATCTTCTATTTCATAAAGACTTTCATTTATGCAATAGACGATGCAAATAGCACCCTAAGAATAGTAGTATTTATATAGTTGTGTCCTTCTGGAAGATCCCGTGCTGTATAAATAGTGTTTTATTAAAAATGTGTGTATATCCCCATGCATTAGGTTGCAGATGGAAAAAGAGAGGGTGTGGGGGGTGGTCTTGAAAATTCAGGAACCAGGGAGGAGTTACAGCAGCACAGATTTGGTGATAAAGCTGGGATCCAACTCCCTACATTGCCACAGCCTCGTGATGTTTAGTGAAAAACCATGGGCAGACTGTTTAATGAGTTCTTAAAAGTTTAAACTACAATTAATATCAGGCATGTTGTATTTCTCTAGGACCTGGATCTTACTGGTGAGATCTGGGAAGTATTTCTAAAGCCTGTGGCTGTTTTGTTTGCTTGTTTGGGGGGTTGCTGAGCTAGCCGTGGATCCTACTGGCTTATTCAGCTCATGTTTGCATATTTTTATTTATGAGTTTATCTCTTCCATAATCCTGACAGCAGTGTTGGTAACAACAAGTCACCTTGACAGCAAGGTCTTACAATGGTAAAGCTCTGTCCTACATCATCAAAGGTTTCTCATACCTGAAAATCTAGTGATTTTTCTCTGCCCTACTCAGCAATCTCCCTAATTCAAGTCTTCATATTTATTTGAATATATTATGACTTTATATTTTATGAAACATTTACATATTACTTTAATATTTTTATTCATTCTTTTCTTGAATGATCTGTGTTTCATTTCTAGAATATCCTGTATGACTTATTCACATGGTTATATAATACAAACTAATAATTAAAATTATCTGAGCTAATAATAATTGATTAACAAAACCTACAAAATTGACAACACAAAATGGCATTATGGTTCACAAAACAATCAGAAATAGAGACTAAACACGTGGAGATGCCAAAGTTAATATTTCTTACATGTAGTGAGGTGGAGAACAGCATACATTTTATAGTTCAATATTTTAATATCATTGCTTATTGAGATATAAGTTGCTTAATTTGGTGTTGCTTATCTAGAATTACATTTTTCAAATAGTTTTGTCTCATGAGAAAATGTATTTCTGAGGTTTTTGTTCTCTAGGATATGAAAATTCTATTTTGTTTTTTTAAAGTAAAGAAGCACTACTTATTTTGTCTTGTTATTAAGATCCAGATTGTAAATGTTGAATTTCCTTTGAAAAATATTTTAAAGTCAAATTTATTAGCTCAATAAATTCATGTTTAAATAGGAAGAGTATATGAGAGGGTTTGGATGTAAGAAAGGGAAGGGAGTAATGATATAATTACATTATAGTCTCAAAAAAAAATAGAAAGGATACAACAGGCTGTTTTCCCTGCTGGGAAATGAAGGTGAAGAACAGCAATGCTACATGCATCCTTCAGGCACAGCAGTCACGCCTGGTGGTTAGCACTGATTACAGAGAGATGTGCAATGGCCTGGAGCTCCTGCAGAAACTTGTCATAACTGAATAGGGCTGGTTCTAGGTCTGCCAGCCAGCAGCCAGCTGTGCAACCTGTACCGCTTGCTCTCCTGTTTGACAAAGAGTGTGGGTCACCAGCACTGCCTGCAGGCTATAAGCATAAGGTAGGACCCAGAAAGCTTAAGGGTGGCAAACATAGAGGGCAGGACCACTAGGAGCTCACACAAACCCCTTGTATAGCTGCAACACCACCTGTCTTTGGGCAACAGTAAAATATCTGTCCAGTGTTTACGGGGCTTTAGAAAACAGAAACCTTGAGCAACTCATTGTGGTAAATACTTTCATGCAACGCTGTTTGGTTAGTGTGTGTGTGTGTGTGTGTGTGTGTGTGTGTGTGTGTGTGTGTTTTGTGACACATGGCAGTTTCCAGTCCTACTATGGTGAATGAATATTTAATAGAGAAGTGGGAAAAATAGTGGGCAATGGAACATGTTACCAAGTAGGGCCAACAGGGTGGTGTGCAACAGCCTAGATCTTGCACTCCAACTCAGGTCCAAAACACTCTGCCCATCCACATGATCATCCTGGTTCTGAGCAATGACAGAATGTCCAAGATGAAGGCTGTCCGGAGATCATTTTGTGGATTAGACCTCCTCAAAAGACCTCTATGGTCCTTGCCGCTCCTGGAGGCCACTATGGTATTTGTTGTCCACTATCCCAGTCTGTGTTGAAACCAAAGGTTCAGGTGGATATCTGTGTAGGAACTGTGTTGATGTCCCTGGCCTGAGTTACCACCAAAGACCATCCAGATTTCCATGCTGATGTCTATGGCCTATGATGCTGCCGAGAGCCATGTCTGGGTCTGTGATCCTACTGCATAAGGGGTCTGTGTTGGTGTTTGTGGCTTGTGTTACCACCAAAGGTTAAGCAGATGTCTATTATCTGTGCTGTAGCCTGAACCTGTGTTAATATCTGTGGCCTGCACTGCCACCTGAAGCCATGTTTATGTCCTTAGCCTGTGCTGCTGTCATGATGGGGTCCATGACCCATGTGTGGTGGCAGAGGGATGTATGTGATACTGTGCATGTTCTGTGCTGCCAGCAGAAACTCTCACACATGCTGAGACTGGAGACCGTGTGGATGATCCCTTCCTGCTGACAGTAAAGGGTAAGGAAGCTCCTTTTGTTATGGTGTTGATGACTGCAGACTCACAGCTGAGAAAGAGGGTCAAAGAAGGCTTTCTTTGACAATGCCAGCACTCCCCTCCAAATGTAGCAAACTCCACAACTGATGGCTTCTGTGTGTGTGTGTGTGTGTGTGTGTGTGTGTGTGTGTGTGTGTGTGAGGGGGGGTAGGTGGGTAAGGACTCCATTTTCTTTTAGGGACTGGCCATGGGAAATCTGACCATGCTCCAGTCAACATAGGCAACTCAAATTGTACCTTTTTTCTTCTTTGAGGAGAGGGTCTCAAAGGCTGGGATGCACCTGAGAGGAGTAGAAAGTGGGTGTGCTCAGGGATGTGATATTTCCAAATAATCAATAAAATTATTATAAAAGAAAAAAAGGATAAAAGAATTCTCATATTTCCTATCAAAAAAACTGTACTGTCTTAGGAAATGAACTGTTGCAAAGGAAGTGGTAGGAAGAGGCTGCAACAAACAGACACATTTACATGCAGTGAGCTGTCACTGCAGTATGGGAGCAGTCCCAGTGACCACATTTTAGAAAGAACAAGACAGAATTCGAGCACTATAACAGGTGCTAGGACAGTTTCCTGAGAAAATATACTTAATAAATTTCAAAATTCATCTCACATATTTCATGTTCAAAGTGTCATCATTGGTATCTATTCTCAGTTTAAAATGTTTTAAAAGCTCACAAGTTCTTGTTCCTGTCCTCTTTGGTACCTGGATAATGTTTCTGAAGATATTGTCTCCATGGCAGGCCATACCATATCTTTCTATAGCTGATATTTATTTTCTTCAGATAAAAGAAAATGGTACTTTCAATGTTAGTAAAATAAGTCAATGACATGTTTTAATAAAATTCAGAAACTGGCCTCTTGATAGACCAATCCAAATGGCTAAATAGTTGAGGTAGTTTGCTGAGGTGAACAGGTCATATTCCGGTACTGGAGAAGCCAGACGCTCACTTGCATCCTGATACATAAATGCACCACTCAAAAGATGCAAGGCAGTCAATCCTCCAAGGTCTGATTCTGCTCAGCCGTGGTAACTGTCATGAAAATGTAGACTTTTTTTTAAACATCAACGTTCCTAAAATCCAATAGATTTCCCTTTTATGTTTTTGATTTTATACCAAGCATTAGCATAAAGCATTTCATGTCTTCAAACTTCACTTTAAGGATGAACCTTCTTTTCTTTTCAGCCTCATCCACTTTACACAAAACCAAATATAAATGTTCACATGTAAAGAACATATACAAATATTTTTTTTTTTATTTTTAGTCAGGGTGGTAGATATCTATGCATTGCTGCTTTCTTCTGTGAAACCCAACAGTGGCTACTTATCCAATGCAATAAATTTGTAGTCATTATATTCTTGCATGGTGATTGCATTTTAAACTATTGAACTGTGGAAATAATTGCTTAAACATTTTAATATGCTGGGTCCATCACACTGACATAATGTTAGGGACATGTTCAACTGTTTGCTTAGAAGTTCAAATCTGAATGCAGCTTGGTAGAGAATGGAATTATAGTTGGCAGAGTTCCACAAAAGTATTTATCTTTAAAATCACATTTTATGCTTTGCTTTGTCACATCAAGATTTTCTCTCAAGTTGAAAATCCCAATAACAACTGAGAATACAGCGATGAACTAGAAAATGAGAGGATGTATGTTATAAAATTTATTCAAAGAGTGAGGGATACATTGGTTTTCTCCCATGCAATTAGTTTATTCTTTTTATATTTATATTGCACTTGTAAAAATATTTCTTCCTTCTTTTTCCTACTACTTTAAACAGTAAATACCATTGCTTTCAGTATAATCATTAGCAATTCTTAAATCAGTTAGAGAAAAAAAGTCTAAACATTTTCCACTTTGAACATAAAAAAACCTAAAATCCCAGGTACATTAAATAGTTGGGCCAAAGCCACATGTTGCATTACTAACAACACTACATTCTGATTTAGAGTTTGTATCTTATTCAATAAAGATACAGAGTCTATCAGATCCCCCGCTCCTGCTAGGAATGTGGTAAATATTGTTGGGTGACTAGATTATTCTGATCGCTAATTACAACAGAAGTTGACCTACACAACTGGTATGGCCATGATGTATACTGATGAAAGGGGAATCCTAAAAACCATGAGGATCTTTATTATCCATTCATCAAGCAGGCTGGTTTCTCGTAGGGCTTATTTAATTTAATCCTTCTTATACTCAGTGTCCTAAGGTTTATATTTGAATAAAGACTTAGAATTTAGATTGTTGGCTCTTGGCAGCCCATGTTTTCCATGAGTTCACATTTAATGTATGAGGGAAATGTAGTGAGATTATGGTAAGAAAGATAAACCTGTTAATTGATAAAAATGAGGTAAGTTAGTAGTTATTAGTTCTAAGAACTAAAAGAACAGAATAAATGTGTGTGCTAGGTAGTTTTCACTGTCAACTAATAATCTAGAGTAATCTGGACATGGGGAACCTCAACTGAAGAAGTGCTTAATCAGATTGGTCTGTGGCGATAACTCTGAGAGATTGCCTTGATTGATGAGTGATGTGGGAGGGCCTAATCCATTATGTGTCACCTCATTCCTAGGCAGGCATTCCTGGGCTGCACAGGAAACCTAGCTGAGCATGAGCTAGGAAGTGAGCCAGTAAGCAGCAACATCCCATGGGTCTCTGCTTTAGTTTTTCTTTTTTAAAGGAATATAAAACTATTTATTGACCACTGTTCACCATTATTTACAATAAAATAAATATACAGTTGGAAGACATTCTGATACTACAAAGTTACTTTTCTGGCTCACTGAACCAGAACCCAAATACTGAAAAGATTGATCCTTCCAGTAAGGAATGAGACAGGGTAAAGAAAAAGCATGCAAGTCATTAGTTTATATTACCAGATTTTGTTCATTTATGTCAGCAGGTCTGAAATTGCCAACACCATCTCTAACCATGATTCTATTTCCACAGCAAATGTGCCTTTAATCCCAGTACTTTGGAGGCAGATGGGTCTCTAATTTAGACTAAATCAGCCGGGTCTATTGAGTTTCAGGTCAGCCAGGGCTATACAGAGAATCCCTGTCTCTAAAAACTAAGCAAAAAGACAACTGGGCATGTAAGGTTCCTCTAGTGAACCATTCCTTTGTAGAAAGTTGAAATCTAAAAGGTTTAGTTTTTTCTTTGAATTCTGGCCCTAACTTCACTTAATGATGGATTGTTAGCTGGGATTTGTAAACCAAAATCAATCCTTTCAGCCCTATGTTGCTTTTGGTCAAAGTGTTTTTATCATAACAACAGAATGAAAATAGAAGACCACTGTCTTAATTTGCTTTCTTTTGCTGTGATAAAACACCATGTCAAAAGCAACTTGGGGAGGAAAGGGTTTATTTGGCTTATATGCCCCAGTTACAATCCATCATGAAGGAAAATCAGGGCAGGAGCTCGAGGCAAGAACCTGGAGGCAGGAACTTAAGCAGAAGCCACAGAAGAACATTGATAAATGACTTTATCCTAATGGTTTGCTAGACACTTTCTTATAAGCATCTAAATCACTTACGAGGGGCTACATGGTCTATATTTGAGCTGAGCCGGCCCACATTAACTGTTAATCAAAACACTCCACGGACTTTTCCATAGTCCATCTGAGGGAAACGTTTTCTCAATTGGAGTTGCTTCTTCCCAGGTGATTCTAGCCTGTATCAAGTTGATAAAAAGCTAACTAGTGCAAGCAGGAGACTTAAGCTGCACACACATTAAGAGTAAAGCTGAAGCCCAAATGAGGAAGTGAGAAGTTAGGGATCACTTAAAATTAAGTTAAGGGAATCCTTAAAACATCATCTAGATGCATTTCTTACAGTTCAAAGGAAAAGAACCAGAAGAAAACACAGAAAATGGCTGTAACAGATTCACCAACTAGTGCCTGCAGTCATTCTTTAGTTCAATATTATAATACCACTACAGAATTCCAACACAGAGACACTTTAAGGAACAGTGAGTTTTTTAAAAAGTCCCTTCGAGAAAAGCATGCTAAGTGCACATCTTTCTTCTTAAATTTGAAGAATTGTCATACACAGAGACATAGAATTGAGGCAGGCAGTGGAGACAGATTATCTTGGAACCCCATTTTGACTTACATTGATTACACACACAGAGACACTCAACAGATTGTAACAATGTGTTTGTTTTTTACTGCATGTACTGGTTTTTTTTTTTTTTTTTTGGACCCTAGTCTACTTGTCTATTTGGATGCAAAGCTTCCTAGGACTGGATGTGTGTGTGTGGGGGGTGGACTTCCCACAGGGCAGGGTTCTTAAGGAGGGAGGTAGAGGGAGGAGGGTGAGTGGGGGAGCAGGAGGGGAATGGAGGAGGGGAGGAAGTGTAAATTTTTTGAATGGAAAAATAAATTTTTAAAAAAGGAAAAAAAATGTGCTTGGTAAACTGGTTCCTTCACCTGTCCATACTATGGACACGTATTCTTCTCCAATCAAAGCACCTAGAAACCACCGAAACTCGTTATTTCTCCCACTTACCATTGGCTGTACTTACTTTTATTTCTGAACAATGGTGTGAATTTCTCTTTTTTTTTTTGGAATCAATCAGATTTGGGCAGTTTTTTATTCAAGTACAATCCCAAAATATTGGGGTATGTGCCAAAAGAAGGACCAATCCAGACTAACTTGATTTGGGGTGTGTGTGTAGTACATGCATTAGTAACCTTTTAGAGAGACCCTTTTTATCATCATATACACATAACTGTGTTTACATATGACTAAAATCAAATGAATAATGAAAAGAATATGCACATTAGAAAAAATAAGATATAACTTATCAATCAAATTAGAGAACCCTGCAAAGTACATTCTTTAGAGACTAAATTTCTTCTCTTGCGTCCTATAAAAAGAAGCCATGAACGATTATTGAGGCACTTGGATGCTCCCACTCTTGTGGTCTTTTATCATTTTTGATAGTGTCTCTTTTTATAACCTGCACGGCTGCTTTGGTTTTGTTTCAACTGAAGGTGCTTTGCTTTTTTGAAAATATTTTTTTTCATTACGAGTAATTTTCTTTTTTATTTATTTATTTATTAAAGATTTCTGCTTCCTCCCTGCCACCGCCTCTCATTCCCCTCCCTCTCCCCAGATCAAGTCTCCCTCCCTCATCTGCCCAAAGAGCAATCAGGGTTCCCTGCCCTGTGGGAAGTCCAAGGACCACCCACCTCCATCCAGGTCTAGTAAGGTGAGCATCCAAACTGCCTAGGCTCCCACAAAGCCAGTACGTGCAGTAGGATAAAAAACGGCTTTGTGGGAGATTTTTTGAAAATCTATGTGCGTTTTATTTTTAATTCTTTGGGTAATAGGCCTGAAAACACTGGACCCAGACCCCAAACCACCAGTTCCAAAATGAGAACCAACCACTTCATTAAATTATTGAACAAAATAGTTTTACTTGGGAAATTGGTTTTATCTTTTTTTTATCATAGGGAAGGAAGTCAGGAAATAATAAACACCACTCAACAACTCTGGAAACAATAATATGAGTCTTTACTAAGAATTGTTAAGTTATAAAGGGTGCATTCTGTGATCTGGGAGCACTAAGATATGAAGGCAGAAGTCTGATGCTATCCTTGACTAACCTGTGATATATATAGAGAGGCTGCTTTCAAAAAGGGGAAAAAACACATATATCATTGATTATTGGCAGAGGCTGCTAGTTCATTTCCTGACTGTCCTGACTTGAAATAATCACACAGAAACTATATTACTTGCAATACTGTTTGGCTAATAGCTTAAGCATATTTCTGGCTAACTCTTATATCTTAAATTTACCCATTTCTATTAATCTGTATATCACCACATGGCTGTGCTTACTGGCAAGATTCTGGTTGGCTCTGGTGGAGGCATTTGTCTCCTGTGGGCAGCTACATGGCTTCTCTCTGACTCTGTCTACTCTCTCTCTATATCTCTTTCAGCGTGGCTTTACTCTGTTAAGCCATTAGCTGAGAGCAACTTCTTTATTAACCAATGTGAATAAAACATATTCACAGAATACATCACATCCCCTTTTCTGTCTAAATAAAAATGAATGTTTTAATTTTAACATAGTATAATTATTTATAACAAAGCAGGTATCAAGCAAAAATTATAGTTACAATATTTATATCTACTTTATCTTTTATCATAACTAAGGAAAACTGTAATCATAACTATTCTTCAACTTCGTTAAAGAATTTAGAAGGATATAGTATCACTTAAGTAATCAGGAAGTACATTGTAAGCAACTTTTAAAACTTTAGAATTGATAGAGACATCTTGCTGCCTGGACAGTCACCCAAAGTTCTTCTGTAACATTGTTGGCATCCATCTTCAGCCTACTGGCTCATAGTATCCAGCAGAATTTTCCATGAGGCAGGATATTTTAAAGACAGTTCTGCCTATATTGGTAGTTTGTCAGTCACTTTCTTCTGTGTCCTGCAGAATGCCTGGCAGACTCTTTCATGAAGCAGGAACCCTGAAGGACTGTCTCATCTTTAGGCAAGTTCAGCAGTCATTTTTCTGTGGGTCCTGCATATCCAGTTCATATAGCATACCATCAAGCAGTTTAGGCAAGAGCAGTTTCTTGCCTAAATGGCTAACAAACTCCATAAGGAACCTCTTCAATGCCTATCATCCTCTTGAAGAGATTGGTGCTGCCAGGAGCAGAGGTGTTTCATTGTCATGAAAAGTCTAAGTTCTTAAAACATTTTAAATGCCATATTCTGAAGATCTCTGAAAAATTTGAAGAATACTTATCTAACTGAAATATCTCTCTATATATCTAGAACACCTAACTAACATGACTAGAAGCTTGACTATTATAGAGGATTATCTATTAACCTATATTTCTTAATTATACATTACATTTTTAAATGAGCTGCACAAGCACAATACCTTAATCAAAAGCAGAAATACACATATAACAAAATTGACCTTAAATTTGTATAATTAAACCAAGATCCATACAAATGGAAAGTATTCATATCTATAGAATATCCCCATTTAAATGTAAACAAACATTTATAAACAATCATTTAGGGAGTTTGAGTGTAGTTACTGGGGGAAATTTTGAATAATAATTATTAATTGCTTTTAAAAAAAACTCTTTTTGAAATTTGTTTTTATTTTGTGTGAGGCAGGGTTTCACTATGTATCTATCCTGATTGGCTTGGAATTTCTGTTTCACCCAGGTTGTCTCTGCTTCTTGAGCGCTGGTATTACAGGATTACTGGTATATGCCACCACATCTGACTCCAAGTAAGTATTTTTATACTAATTTAATAATTTAAACCTGCAAACACATTACTTTGATGGAGATATTTTTGTTACACAAGGGGAAGTAACTACTTTTTCCAAACTTTTTATTTTGTGGTAGAACGGGGAGTAAGACATAATCAGTGAGAATGTATTATAAGCTCAAAACTTGGATGAAACAGAATTTTCGTCAAATGATTTTTCACTAGTTCCTAATCTATTTAAAATGAATAGCAGGTGTTAAGCCATAAAACTAAGAGACATTTGGCTTCTCTTCAATGCCTCCATTTTAGCTTCTTGGTGACTCATCCTGAAAATAGGAGTTAGCATGCCAGAAGTGAGAAGTGAAAAGTTTTACAATATACTCCAGAACCAAATCCTTTGTAGTTGCTATTTTAGATGGATTATTACTTTATTATTTTGTATAACTAATTAATAATTGGCGTGTTCAAAAATACCTCAATATTATTCAAAGTAAGCACAGCTTCATTATAAAATCCACTGGGCATTCCTAAGGAGAAAAGATGTTTACTGGTGTACTTATTTCATATCTAAATCTTCGCTAAGAGGCATTCTGTATGAGCTGTCACTCAGTTTGCCTGACAGGTAGATCATAAAAATGTGAGCATTTAATGACCATCCAGGACACAACATATCGTCCTCCCCACTGTCACACCTGAACAATTATCATTGAAATGACAGACCTTTGAAAACCTAAGTTGTATCCAACTCATTAAATCAATCTGGACTCAGTGAAAGGTTGCATGGTTCACATGGAGACAGGAATGCTGGGTGCCTTTTCTCTCACTATTTCCTATGGGTCCCGGAAAGCAACACCGCTACTGGGAGTCCTTTAATTGTCTCCGTACCAAGAGGCCCCGCTGTGATATGACATTCACTCTCTGTCCGGGAAAGGTCACGTGATTCAGACAAAGGGGAGAGTGGGAAAGCTGACGCCCTCATCTGAAGTGAGTGAATATTTAAAACAATGCTGTCATTGCACCTGACTGGTAAATAGTGACTTGAGAAGCGCAAAGCAAATGACTTTTTCATTTATTTTGCTTCTGACTTACAGATGTCTAAACAAAGACTACCTTAGCCTCAAAGAATATCCTTTTTAGTACAACCATCTCTACCATGTCCTAAAAAATGTCCTAATATTAATAATTTACATTAAAATATTTTATGTGTAGCCTTAATTTTTATTATTATATCACTATTTACATGAACTGGGATTATAATTACTGACTTTTCTATATCCTAATTATAGGGATTTTATAGGTAATTTTTTCATATTATGTCCTTTCCTTTTCTCTAAAATGCAGACCTGGGCTAAACCATAGTGCACATTTTATTCAGCCAGTCCTTCACAATTATATCAAAACTTTTCATCTTGTAATAGTCAGATTTTCAGTGTTTAGGAAGCAGGTGTTTTTCTCCAATAATAAATTCATGTTTTGTTTTTTTTTTATTTTGTTGGGAATAAAGCATACCTCTTAACACTGGGAACAACCCATTTGAATGCAAGGTCATGGATGTCTTTGCCATCTAGATAGGAAATGTGTTCTCCAGTTTATTTCAGCTTTGCAACCCAGAAGCACTCTGTTTTCTTATATCTTGCATACTTGGCCTATTACATTGTCTCATCCCTGTGACCATGTTTGGGGTATCTTGATCCCAACTTCTAAAATGTTTAAAATTCTTTATTCTCAAAAGAGGTCAAGAATAACTTAGTCACAAAGCAAGATGTTTGGTAAATTCCTAAGCTGTGTTTATTTTTAATTCCTGAAATGTTTGATGGTGTAGGGTTCAATGAAAAGGCTAGTACTCTCTTGGCTCTCAAATGACATACAGGCAGATCTGAGAGGCTAAACACAGTTTTTTGTCACAGAGATTTCAGCAATATAGCACCTCTCATCATCAAGCCAGGAAGGAGAGTTTCTCCCTCCAATTTTTATATAGCCTTTATTCAATCAATAAAAAGAAAAAGTGTTTAAGAACACAAAGTTGCATAAGAGACAGTCCCTATTTCTAGGAGTTCACAGACTGATTCAAAAGTCAGATAAAAAAGTTATTATACTTGTCTATAAATATGTTAAAATGTTCTTTTTCACTATCTAGGAAATTGTGTATATATATTAGACTACATTTACTTAAGACAATAAGCTGAAATTTTCAACAAATTATTTAAACTTGAATACTGTAGATAATGACAGCCATTTTCCACTAAATGTTCCTGTGTTAACTATTATACAAAAGTAACAAGGGAAAAGTGGCTGCTAGGCACAGACTGGTAATAAATTTATGTTTTAAAAAACATTTGACTATCTTTTCCTTTAAGTAAGATAAAGACTATTAGTGAAGAAAGTATGGCATAGATCTAGGATAGGTGATTTGAAAATGCTCCAACCCTAATTAATGGTTGTAGCTGGAGATTGCTTATGGAAAAGACACTAAATCAGACAAAAACAAGCAAACAAAAAAGCAAGTCAGACTTTTTATCTTTCTTGAGTTTACCACAGCCTAGCACTTATTTTATTTATGCTATCCTACCTCCATACCTCTCAGCAAAAAATTCAACAAAATAAACAGTCATACAAATTCATACAAACCAAATTATTGCTAAATAATTTATTCTCAACATGGAAAGGTGGAAAGGATACAAACACTTAGAAAATATGGCTATATAAAGGCTGCTTAATATGATTGATATTATATCTCTCATTGGATGCTAATGAGACCTGTATTTATTACAGAAGCAGAAGTGGTTTTTAATTAGGAGGGAAAAGTGTTTTCACTACTTCATTGTAAAATTTTTAGCAGGGGAAAAATGAAAGACAACTCACATGTTTGGTAGAATCATCCAGTAAATTTTTCTATAAACTCAGAAAAATTCTGAGTGTTTTATGGAGTATTTAAGGGGATTCTAGGTGTGTGTTGTGTGTTTATGTAAATAACAGCACTCATACATATACAACATGAGTGACTATTTTCTTTCTTGTTGAAGAAAAAGTTATAATACTTTCTTAGATGTCTTAGAAAGGAAAATGTGGCCATATATTTTTGCTTATATGTTGTGGATCAGACAATCATATTTAAATTACTAGATCATCTTTCTTCCCTTCTTTTTCTTCATTCAAACCCTCATATATACCATTTTCTATTATCCTTCAAATCCACAACCTCTTTTTTCACTGTTGGTACATGCATATATACATACATATACACACATATCCTGCTCAGTCAATATAAGTTTAATTGCATGTGTGTTTTCAGGGATGACCATTGGCCTTGGGTCACCAATTGATGTGCTCTTCACTGGGAACATCATCTCTTTTCCCACTCCCAGATTTCCTCAGTTGCCTATAGTTCTTTGTGTAGGGTGGAGACCTTGTAAGCTTTCCTTGGTTAGCTTTGGAATGTTCATTGGTGTAGTCCTTCTTCAGTTCACATTTGAGAGGTCTTGTTGGAGAGACTGTATGGGTGTAGCTCTGTCATTACTAGAGACGATCTCACAGGAAACCCCCTTATCCTCTGACTCTTAACAGTCTTTCAGGCCTCTCTTCCACAAAGTTTCCCAAGCCATAGCAGTGAGAGTGGTCTGTAGGTATGTCCACTGAGATCAGGCTCCACAGTTCTGCATTTTAATTGGTCGTGGTTTTCTTTTTTGCAGACAGAAGTTTCTGTTCTGCCCAGTCCAGCAGCATTCAGTCCCAAAGAAACACAGAGAGGCTTATATTCATTATTAACTGTTTGACCTATTAGTTCAAGGTTATTATTAACTAGTTCTTACAACTTGAATTAATCAATAAATATCAAATATTCCACAGTCATACGTGCACTGAACAGCTAAGCACCACAGATTTACACCTAGCTTATGCATCTGGATAAATGTAGTGTGGACCATAATTCTGTTGTCACAGTGAACTTCTAAACACCTGGAGCTGATCTACTTCCTAGAGTTTTCTGAGTGCCAGGGCTCTAGCTATTTCATCGGGTAATTGATTCCACCAGGAGAATGGTTCATTTGCAACATCTAGTTAAGATCTTCCACTAATCTTTATGGGAACTATAATTTGAGATTAATTTAGTGTCAGTTGTTACAAGAAAACTGGAATTTCTCTTTGTTAGACTCCAGTCAAATGTCTAAATGTAAAAACATTGTAGGCAGTAGCACTTTCAGCTGAAGTTTAAGAAGGCTTCTAGAAGACAATGATTTGCTGTGGAGAGTTTTATGCTGTTATTTCCATGCAAGAAGGGGTTTGTTCAGTTACTTTTTATCACTCGAGAAAATGTTAAATTAGATTTTGAAGTCTGTTGGATAGGAGTGTAGCAAGAAGCAGCAGTGATGGGAAGTAACATTTGTACAAGCCTAGAACAGGAAAAGTTATTTGGATCTGGCTAGATTAATTCTCAAAGTGAAAGGGCACTTTAATTATGTCCGTTTCACTGGTTTGCTTACTGTGGTGTCATAATTTGTTTCTTATCAACACTTTATGATCAACTGGACCAGAGGTCTAGCTGAATTGCCAGCCCTCTATTTTGTCTGTAGCAATGTTCTTCTCTTACATATAAATTTGACAACTGAAACTACTATGACTTTTTTTGTAAATGATAAGTTTTAGGAATATTATTTTATAAAAGACTATTCACACCTATACATAAAGAGACAACCACTTATCTCCAGTTCATTGTCTATAGTTGAGGCAGTAGGCTAGATCTGGAGGCAACATGATCAGAACAGATGGTGCAAACTCATTGCTTTTAGGCGTTCTGTGGTAATGTGTCCTTAGTGGACTGTATAAAGTAGACATACTGAAGAGCAGAGATTTGACACTGTTAGCAATCCACAGGAGCACCTGTGATAAAATGATAAATCTGTGGGGATTTAAAGCAGAGGGAGGGAACTGCTCATAATGAGAGCACTGATGCCAGGTGCCATCTAATTCCAATATGCGCAACAAATTTGGAGACAAGTCATGGCAATAATGTGGATTTTAAGTTTTTTTTAGTTTTTTTGTGGCAGGTGAGTTTATAATTTAATTGAATTATTTGGATGGAAAAAGGAAAAAGAAATTTGAAGTGAAGAAGGACTTTTAAAAAGCTAAATCTGAGTGACTGGGGACTAACAATTAAACAGAGACATTCAAATGCAATGTGTGGAACTGTTCAGACTCAATGACTGCCTCTCCAGAAACCTGGCAGCAAATGGCCTGACTTTTAGAGGGAGATTTAAAGTTTGGGTGGGTGAGCCCAGCCATCCAGAGAGCAATAACAGCAAAAGGAGGTCCCCTCCCTTTTAGTTTTCACACATATCTTCAGTGGTATTTATTTTGCATTCTTTTCCATTTCTTTTCACTTTCAAGAAAGAAAGCTAAGCTTACTTTATATCACAAAGTAAGTTAGATATCTTTTTAGTGCTGTCCAAATAAACATCCGAGTACCACCACTTCTACTCTGTAGAGCAGATTGAAATATCCTTTTCCATTCAGCGTTCCTCCAGCTGAGGGATGGTGACAATTATGTGTGTGTGTCTGTATGTACACGGGTACATGTTTATATGAGGCAGAGTAGATAATTTGTGTTCACCTCCACCTTCAAGTTTTTAAAATATATGTTAGCAAGGAAATCTAATTACATACACAATAAAATAAAATGTTTACCTAAATTTTCATTTGTCTGAGAATTAAAAAAGGGTCAGTGCACTAGACTGATCACTAAGGATATATAAATATAACCAGCACCAGACATGATGCTACCAGATTTTCATCGCTAAAAGGCCTTTGAGCTAAAAGCTCTCTTTTGCTCAGTTGGCCCATGTGGTTTGAATAATTTTCTGCATCAATAGCCTCCGTTATTAAACAGTGCCTCTGTATGGGATTAGGCCGAGGACTCAATGATACTATTGAAGAAAAAAATTAGTGATGTCTATTAAATTATACACTGAAGTAATTACTAAGCAGAATGTGTGACATGATCTGAAAGGATAAAGCAAGTATCTAAATGTTGACAACTGGTTACAAAAGTAAAGGAGAAAATAAAGTTTTCAGGCTTATTTGTGGCTCATCTGTGGATGTCATTGTTTATTCATATCTGCAGTGAATGTGGACTTCCCAATGACTAGTGTGCAATGCCATGAAGTTCTGACTTTCTTGTTCTTCCTTTTCACAGAGTGCTTCCCTGTCCTGTGTTCACTTCTCCCCTAGGATAGTAAAACTCCTCATATTCTAATTGCTGGAGTAATAATGAGTTGGCATACTGCCTGTTTCTGGAAAGCTCTGTGGATTCAGGGAAGTTAGTGCACAGACCTCATGATCTGGAGAGGAGCTTTGTTCAAGGGAGGGTAGATCAGCCTCAGAGTCATTTGCTGTTGAATCACGAGGTGCTCACGTTTTACTGAAGTGCTGCTGGAATGTCTTGACATGAGCTGGTTGTGTAAGGTAAAATCACCTTTCCCTGACTCCAAGCTTGCAAAGCATTCACATTAGAGATTCTGTTGGAAGCTTGCCTAAATGTTTGGGGGATTATTACTACAAATCCCGTGCACATGGTGTGAATGTTAATTGCCTCATGAAAGGCTGCACAGTGGTAAAGTTTGCTGTCAGTATCCAGAAGGAATCCTCAGCAGGACAGAGGGCAGGTGGCTTCCATCCTTGCAGAGAAGAGAAGGAATTTCATGAACTGTTTTCCCCTCAAGTGTCAGTAGTGGTCTCCTTCCTATTGCTCTCTCCTGAGATGTGACTCATTAAATACGCAGCTGCAATGTTTGCTCTGAATTCTTGTTTGCTTGTTTTATGCTTTATTTGATATTTTAAGTATTGTTTTTATTTATTTATTTTTGATTCAAAATTTTACACTTCCTCCTCCCCTCCCACTTCCCTAATCACCCTTCTCCCTCCCCCTCCCGCCTTAAGAGAGGGCAGGGAACCCTGCCCTGTGGGAAGTTCAAGACCCTCCCTTCTATATCCAGGCCTAGGAAGCTTTGCATCCAAATAGACTAGGGTCCCCAAAAGCCAGGACATGCTGTAGAAACAAGTCCCAGTGCCTTTATCAATACCTTCTCAGTCAGCCCCCATTGTCAGCCGCATTCAGAGTCTGGTTTGATCACATGCTCATTCAGTCCCAGTCCAGCTGGATTTGGTGAGCTCCCATTAGAACAGGAACACTGTCTCAGTGGGTGGACCAACCCCTTGCGGTCCAGACTTCCTTGCTCATCTTCTCCCTCCTTCTGCTCTTCAGCTGGACCTTGGGAGCTCAGTCCATTGCTCTGATGAGGGTTTCTGGCTCTATCTCCATTTGTCGCTGTACGGAGATTCTCTGGTGATATTCGAGATAATCATCGGTGTGATAGTGGGGCAAGGCCAGTTCAGGCACCCTCTCCTCTGCTATCCAAGGACCTAGCTAGGGTCTTCCCCGTGGACACCTGGGATCCCCTCTGGAGCCAGTCTCCTGCCAAATCTAAAATGGCTCCCTTAATGTAAATATCTTCTTCCTTGCTCCTATATCTGCCTTTCGTTCATCTCCACCCTCCCACTCTCCCAAGCTCTCTCCAGTCTTTCTCTTTTCCCTTCTCTCTCACCCTCTTCTCTTTTCCCACCCCCACCCCCATGCTCCCAATTTTTGCCCAGCAATCTTCTTTGCTTCCAGTTTCCAGGGGGATCTATATATGTTTTTCTTTGGGTTCACCTTGTTATTTGGATTCTCTAGGCTTGTGAACTATAGGCTTAATGTCCTTTGTTTATGGCTAGAGTCCACTAATGAGTGAGTACATACCATATTCATCTTTTTGGGTCTGGGTTATCTCACTCAAGATAGTGTTTTATATTTCCATCGATTTGCATGAAAAATTCAAAATGTCATTATATTTTTAAATTAAGTTAGCCCCATCTATCCTGGCTACTGGCCAGTCAGTATTTTATTAAACCAATACAACTTACAAAACTTTACAGGGTATAAGACCATTGTCCCACAGCATAATATCTATGTTATAATAATGGACTCTTGGGCTTAAGACAAGGACGAGATGGGCCTCGCCTCACTCTCTGATTATGACCTTCCAACATTTCTCCACAGTGTGAGAATATGTGTTATAAGGAGAATGAAAAAGAAGGGTGCCACAAGGGCTCCATCAGGAATGGCTCTTTTATCAAAGTCTGATGACCTGGGTTCAGCTCCTAAGATCTTAGTAGGAGTAGAGAATCAATTCCTGGTAATTCTCTGACCTCCATACTCACACCATGGCACACACATGCTCAACCCCTCAATAATAAATAATTGCAATGGAATTATTTTTAAAGTCATTAGGATATTTAATATATCACTAGAAGATTTTGAAGGCTTATAAAATCTGTTCTCTAATATTCGCTTGTTCCATGGGTTTACTGAGTAGATGTGTAAGAGTGAATGAATGGCTCAGCACATGTAGAAGGTGCCTGTAGCAGCACACAGAGGCAGAAACATAGGAAATACCCACGTACAAAAACTATTACTTTCTAGTGTGGCAAGTAGGATCAGGAAGAAATAGTTTCTGAGTACTTGTGTAGAACAAAACAAACCAATGTAAATATTTAAAATGAGTTTTGTCAAAAAAAAACAGAAACCTGGTACAGGCTTTTTAGAAGGCTTTTGATACATTCTGAGGAGTCAAAGAGAAAATAATCATACCATTAAGGGCTAATAGAGAATATTGCTGTTTTCATTAAGAACCAAACATTACATTTTTGTTAGTATTAAATTTATACCTATTACTTGTTTTATATATATGGAAGGGATATAATATTATGTGTTCATTAAATACAACTTTTATAATTACTGGATTATATTTTAATTATAACATGTGAAAATGTGGAAAACATTAATATTCTGATATTGAATCCTAAACCTGTTGGGCCTCTTGTGCCATCCCTGGTTCCCCGGGAGACAGGAGCAAGGAGACCGGAGGCAATGACACAGACTCTGGAAAATTCCAATGCAGAGAGACTCTTTATTGTAAAAGGCTGGGAGGAGGGGAGAAAGGGTTTGGGATTAGGGAAGCTGCCACAGGAGGATATGTGATTTAGCCAAGGCTAGGAGTGAATGTCATTATTCACTGTGCTTTTGGTTCACTGACAGGTTATTTTGGCCAATTTTGCTTATTCATTGTGCGTTCTTAAATCTCACATGTGGAGAGATCACGTGGTTTTTCTGTACGTGGATTACCCTTAGCAAATGAAGCGTTTAAATTGTGGCTATCTTCCCACTGTGTATATGTGTCATCTTGTTTTTATCTTCTCATTAGGTGATGGATACTTAGTTTCCATTTCTTAGATATTGCAAAAGATTTTTTGTGAACATGAGAAAGTATACATCTCAACAAACTGATTTCTTTTCATTAGGAAAAAATTCTTTACTTCGATTTTAGGCCAATATGGTCATTTTATTTTTAATTAGGAGGTTTCTTACTATTTTTCATAGCAGTTATAATAATCTATGATTCATTTTTCTCTGTATTCTCATTAGAATTTGTAATCTTTGTCTTTTCGGCAGTATCCATTTTTACTATTGTTATAGGATATCTCACTGTGGTTTCTGTGTAAACATTTCTCCTATGATTAGTGATGTTCACTATTTTATATTGGCATTTGTCTGTCTTTTATACAATATGACAATATAGACAAATTGCTATTTTAGTTGAATTATTTGAGTTTTGCAATCATTTTATGAGTTCCTTATACATTTTGCATATTGGTTCATAAAACTATGATGTGGGAAGCCCTTCTGAATATGTGTTGCTTTTATTGGTCAATGAATAAAGAAGCTTCTTGAGCCTATGACAGGGCAGAATAGAGGTAGGTGGGAAAACTAAAGGGAATGCTGGGAGAAAGAAGGTAGAGTCAGGGAGACACCATGCAGCCAGCAGAGGAGAAAGACACAAGCTGTCAGCTGGAAGCTTGCCAGTAGGCCACAAGCCTCATGGTAAAATATAAAAGTAATAGAAACAGGTTAATTAAAGATACAAGAGCTAGCTAGCAATATGCTGAAGTGATTGGCCAAGGAGTGTTTTAATTAATACAGTTTTGTGTAATTATTTCGGGTTTGAGCGGCCAGGAACTAATGAGCATTTTCCGACTACAAAACTAGGCTACGTTTTTTTTGGGGGGGGCTTTTAAGGGGACTCTAACTATGGTAAATAGGCATTTGTCCATGCATCCCAGGAAAGGGCATCAAAATCCTACAACATAGGTAAATTCAATCATATTATCCTTTGGAAAGAAAAAAATAAAATTTAATTGTAAAATTTTAGTGGCTACTATTTTAATTTTCTCAGTAATTAAAAAGCATCTTCAGGTCTAGAGTCTCCCAGATAATTTCATTATACTTTTTTATAGGACTGTATTATCTATCTTCTGGTGAGAACATGTTTTCTAACATTCACACTCTTTTTCCTATAACTTAAAAATATTCAGAATGGACATATATACATGATGATCTCAACAGCAGCCAAATCTTGTTCCTATTCTGGCTGTGTTTACACAGCAAGACTATAAAACTGTGTATTCTTTGAATTGCAGTGACTCTGTGACACTATTTGGCCCATTATATAGAAGGAAAACTCCACGATGGAGAGCTTTGATGATTGGCAGAATTTTGATGACCTTATTGAAGAACCAGACACAGGACTGAAGTCTTACCACTACTGTTAAATTTTCTGTATAAATATAGTTTGTAGATAAAGAAGAAAACTTAGGTCCTGACTTCGTATCTGTCATACTAAAACCAAATCTTCTTTCTTCCTTTCTTCCTTCCTTCCTTCCTTCCTTCCTTCCTTCCTTCCTTCCTTCCTTCCTTCCTTCCTTCCCTCCTTCCTTCCTTTCTTCCTTTTTTCTTTTTTTAAATATTTATTTATTTGTATAGTGTTCCACCTGAATGTACACCTGCAGGCCAGAAGAGGGCACCAAATCTCATTATGGATAATTGTGAGCCACCATGTGGTTGCTGAGAATTGAACTCAGAACCTCTGGGAGAGCAGCTGAGTTCAATTCTCAGTTCAGCTGAGAAAAAAAAAAGAACCTTTTCTCAGGTGCCTTCTCATTATCAGGGACAACCAATTCTAAGGAGAGAAAACAACAACAATAAAAGCCAAGAGAACGATAAATTAAAAGAAAATTTTGTTAAGGTAATGTCTCCAGATGAAGCAGCAGTCTCCTACTTACTAGACTGTTCATGCTCGGCTGACTTTCTCTATGGAGCCTTATACATATCTTTCCACCAACCTCAGGCAACAAACACCTCAGACCTATTCCATCTGGGGTTCTTTGAAAACTTCTCTCAAAAAGTAAGAAAGGGAAGCTTAAAACAGTCTTTTGTAGAGTGGCAGTATTTGCTTTATCTTGGTTTTGGGGATAGTTTCACAATGTAGCCCAACTTGGTCTTGAGTTTATTGCACTACAGGATGGCCTCAGAGTCCTGATCCTCTCGTCTCGGATTCTGAAGCATTAGCATTTCATGAACACTATATAAAGTCACAGTAATTACTTTTTATCAGAAAAAAAATGTAGCATTCTTATTACAGCTGACTAAGGTAGTATTTGTGTAAAGAATCTTTAAAAATTTATCAGAAAATTCAACGAGTTCACAAAATAAATTATTTTTATTCTGAGATTAGACAGTATATTATAGATATTAGCCATAAAGCCTCTCCACATAACAGAACACTAACAGCTTTTCTTCAGATCCCTTAGAACAAGTGGCTTCTCTGGAGACTCAGACTGTACAGATCCAAGTATGTGGTAACTCTTTTTTGAAGTATTCACATGCACAGCTGGCTATGATGCTACTATCTGGCTTGTCTCCCAGTTGGCACTAGAACTGTATACTATTCAGAGTGGACATTCATGGTCTCAAAAGAAATTTATACTTCAATTAAGTGAAAAAAAAAAGTCTAATTAGTAGATCTTGGAGAATGACTTGGAGGAAACTTTTTGTAAGAGGGCTAGTTTGTTTTCACAAACCAGGGTACTCAAGGCTGCAGAAATAAGGCACAGCTGGTAAAAGTTTTGGTTTTCAGATGTTGGTAGTTAATGGAAGTCTCTGTCCTGTCCAGTTCTGCAGCTGTTCAGTCCCAAAGAAACACACAGAGGTTTGTATTAATTACAAACTATTTGGCCGGTTAGCTCAGGCTTATTATTAACTAGCTCTTACAACTTAAACTAACCCACCATTCTTGTCTATGTTTAGTCACATGGCTTGGTACCTTTTCTCAGTGCAGCATTCTCATCTTGCTTTCTCTGTGTCTGACTGGTGACTGCATCTTTGCTTGGATTCTTCCTAGAATTCTTCTAGTCTGGTTGCCCCACCAATACTTCCAGCCTGGCTACTGGCCAATTAGTATTTTATTAAACCAATATAAGTGATAAATCTTTACAGTGTACAAAAGCATTATCCCACAGCAGGTAGTAGTATTCGAAATTATACAAGTGCTATCATGTTCCAAATACTCATCAAAACTGCTCATCCCCAGCATAACTCTACCAGCTGGAGGATGACTATCCAAACTTGCCAACAGAAAAATTCATTCTAAAAGTATCTGCCACCTTGTCAATGATTACAGTTACCAACAAAGTCACTCACTTTTCAAGTTCAGTCTGTGTTTCTTTTTTTAATATTTTTTTTTATTCAGAATAAGAAAAAAAAAAGTTTCCGCCTCCTCCCAGCTTCCCATTTCCCTCCCCCTCCCCCCACTCTTCTCCCCTCCCCCACTCCTGTCCCCCTCCCTCTCGGAGCCTAGTCAGTCTGTGTTTCTTCAGCCCACTTTTCCCCTCTGTTCTCAGAAAGAGCAGAAAACAAGATTTACTTTCAATAATGATTTTGAAATATTTTAAAATTTCAAATGTTTCATTTTGTTTCAGATTCTGTCACTGTTTTCTACCGTTGTATTTTTTTCTCTTGATCACAACACATAAAAATAATAGTCATGAGAAATTGTAAATTTGGATATGTAAAATTGGAAAAATCCTTAGTCATCACAGATGTACCTGAAGGCTAACTTTACTTCAAGGGTTCATTCACTACTTGCCATGAGCAGTTGAGTTCCATAGGACATAAAACAGAGAACTAATACATTGCATTTCTTCTAAATGAGCCTGAGTTCAGGGCTGTGTGTAAACTCATTTCCATAAAGGATTAGATATTGTCATGATTGTGTCAGTGTAAGTTAGGATTGGGTGTCCTCACACTTGTGTCAGTATAAGTTAGGATTGGGTGTCCTCACGATTGTGTTAGTATAATTTAGGATTGGGTGTCCTCACGATTGTGTCAGTGTAAGTTAGGATTGGGTGTCCTCACGATTGTGTCAGTATAATTTAGGATTGGGTGTCCTCATGATTGTGTCAGTATAATTTAGGATTGGGTGTCCTCATGATTGTGTCAGTATAATTTAGGATTGGGTGTCCTCACGCTTGTGTCAGTATTATTTAAACAAGCAAAGTGACTGAAAAATCACCACTAGTGAGAAAATAACTTTTCCATTTTAGGAAAAAAAAAAAGATTAAAATTCACCTTGTCACCATTTGCAGTTACCATAATTTATAGAATCCTAGACTGTCTTTATTTAAAATATATTCTAACTTACCACTGATGATGATAGGGCAAAATGTGAATTAAATCTGCTGAAAACATCTTCATATTCTATACTTGCTGCAATCGTCCTTCATGTGTAGTAACCGTTCGTCATATGCCCATCATCCAAGTACATACATGTGAAATGTGAGCGATAGAGTCAGCCTCGTGGTGTCACGTTTTTTCCTGTCAGTTGTGCACTAATTAGTTTTTTTTTTCTCTCTCAAAACATCCGGAACTTTGCTATCATGAGCGTGCCCCACCCAGTATTCTTTTTTGTAAGCACTCCATGGCTTCCTCTAGGATTGTCTTCCAGCTGCTAAGACCCACTCCCTGTGTTGTGATGTGTTGTCTGAACTATGAAGTGACAGCTGATCTGCTATGTCATCACAGATGACAACAAAAACCTCGCGTTATCGAGCTGGGACTCTGTTGCAGGGCTGGTGCCTGACTCTTAGGGACCATAAGGTTCTGACTGAGACAAAGAGCCTGTTCTCAGAAATGCTAAAGTAGAAACATGGATTTTAAAATCAGTAAAGTTTATCTTTAAATAGTATTAAAAATGGAATTTGAAGGCTGAGCGTTGTGGTACCTTTCTTTAATCCCAGCATTTAGACACAGAAGCAGGGAGTTTGAGGCCAGCCTGGTTTGCATGCCATGTTCTCAGCTTCTTCTGGTTCTTGAGGCAGAGCAAATCAGCAACAAGAAACGTCTGAGAAATGTTTGAAATTATGTAATGATGAAATCCATTCTTTTATTTCGCATTCTTCTCTCCTTATGACATAGAAGAATAATGTGTCCTGGAAGCTAGGCACATGATCATACAATATACATCTTGCAAATAGTTTTTAAATGACTTGCTAATTGTGTTCCATATGGATGGAGTTAATAAGCCCTAACTTAAGAGCAGAAATCTTAGTGTGAGTGAATTGAGTGAATACAATAGGAGCTGAAAAAATTTAATACTTACATTAATTAAAACGCAACTGGTGTCTGGTGGCTATTTATGTGAATAACAATGATAATACAACTATTACTTAATTTTTTTTGTTTGAGATAGGGTTTCTCTGTAGCTTTGGATCTTGTCTTGTAACTCTGTAAACCAAGCTGGCCTAGAACTCACAGAGATCTGCCTGCCTCTGCCTCACGATTGCTGGAATTAAAGGTGTGTGCCACCACCACCCAGCTTAATTTGTATTATTATGAATAGAACTGGAGTCATTTAAAAGTACTGTCTCTTTCAGGTTTTAGAGGGCATGTATCCAATAGCATCCTATTGCCTGATAGAGGGGGGTAGGCAGCCAAAGGTCAGAGTGATCTTCCTTGTTTTAATAACAGGAAAGTTTTTCTGCTGTTTCTTTCAGTGCTGAGGTGCTATATTTAAAGAAACTATGTCTGGAATTCCATCAGCTTTTAATCTTGTAGTATATTTAGAAATAAAAAAAAAAAGCTAAGCTTCGCTGGCATTTGTTGCATTACAGAATCAGAGACGTGTGTCTCTACATTGTCAGTAGCAGGAGTCACTAATACGGAGAATGAATTAAAAATATGCTAAGGGCACCCCAAAGAAATAACCAAAGCAGTGTCATAGCAAGAACATTCAAGTGTGTCCAGAAGTTAATGAGAAAGAGAATAGAAACATTTGGTGTCTGTGGGAACCATCAACAGACTACATGATTCCCATTATCAGGTGATGATTGAAGCTACTTAATAACACTGCTACATTCGGAGTGCATGCCAGAGTTACGGTCTCTCCATTTAGTTACAACTCTTTTAAAGTACATTTTAAATTAGAAAATATTCATGTCACTTCTCCCCTTCTCTTTCTTCCTTTCATACCTTCTCATGTCCCCCCTCAAACCTCTCTTTTTTTCTCACCCATTTTTAAATTGAAAGCCTTTCCCTTTATTATTGTTACATAAATGCACAAATATATAAATAAAAGGTATGGATCCGTTTTTATTGTTTGTGTGCCTGTGGTTTGGAGGCTGTCAACTTTGTATTTGATAACCAGTTAGGATGTTCATTCATGAGAGTGCTGATTCTCCCTCTTCCAGCAGTCATTAGTTGCCTGTACATCTTTGTGTAGAGATAGGACACCATAAAAACTTCCCCTTCCATGCTATTGATATTGTCATTGTTCAAGTTCTGTTTATGCAACCATCTCTAGGAGAGACAGGATTAAAGCTGAATTCTTGAAGTTCTGGCTTTTATAGTAGTTTCACTTCCTTTTCTGTGATATCCCCTGAACCATGGATGCAGAAGCCGTGGTGTCAATATATTCATTGAGACTGGGAAGACTATGATTCATTGATATCTGCATCATATCTAGTTGTGGTTTTCCGTGATGCTTTTCATTTGCTGCAAAGAAGCTTCTTTGATCAAAAGTGTGATAAACAATATCTCTCTATATAAGTATTATTTGAAATGAAGCTAGGAATTATATTGACCTAGCAAAATGACTGTAGTAAGTAGACTTTCTCTTATGAATCATGACCTTTTAGGTATGAGAGGTTGGGTAGTTTTGCAGGTCCAGGAAGATTTCCCACCCATGGAGTGGGTGTTAAGTCCAATTGGACTGAGAGTGGTTTTGCCATATGAGAGAGGCTCTTCTGCACTTCTACAGATATCCTGCCACTGTTGTGGTTCATAGGTGTCACAACTGGGTAGGACCACTAATTGCTTTCTTAAACTAGCAGCTTGAGTAAGACTTTCTGTTATTATGAGAGCCACAGGAAGGAGATTTTCAGATTAGATTCATCTCAACTCATAGTAGACTTGTGCCTTAAGTGTACAGAACCTTTTACAATAGGTTCTTATAAAGTGTAAAGAGAGAAGTAAGTGTAAAGAGAGACTGTTCTTGTGTTTCCTGACTGCCCAGACCTGAACAATAACACAAAACTATATTAATTACATTTTTTGGCTAGCTCTGGCACTTTAAACTAATCCATTTCTACTAATCTATGTATCACCATGATACTGTGGCTTACTGGTAAGGTTCTGGTGTCTTTCTCCTTTGGCAGATACATGGTGTCTCCCTGATTCCAACTTCTTTTCTCCTCTCTCACAGCTTCAATTTCCTGCCTTGCTATATTCTGCCCTGCCACAGGCCAAAGCAGTTTCTTTATTGATCAATGGTAATAAATCATATTCATAGCATACAAGGGACATCCCACATCAGGTAAGCAAGGGGTATAGAAACAGCTTATATTATTTTGGTATGTTTCTTGTGCTTGGTACTGGGTTTTTGTCAGTCTATGATTCTAGAAACTTAATTCCTACTCTTATTTCATAATAATAAACTCCAAACTCCAAAAGAAACAGAGCAGGCTACGCACAGTAAGGCAATTCAATAGCTCATAAATTTCAAAGGTTGAAATGTGGGAAAAGGACACTGTAAGATCTTTCTTGTTTGATAAATCACCCCAACCTTGTGTTTCAGAACAAGGATTAATCAGGTCCTGGATATAAGGCCTTGGAAAAATACTTCTCCTGAGAAGTAGCTTTGAATAGTTTTATAAATGTAGTGATTGTTACATAGCTGTACTAAAAAAAAAACCATGTTATTTTAGACATTCTTCCAGAAAAGTTTTTAAACTTGATGTCTAATGAAATTTTTTGTTGCTAATTACCAGTGGATATGATAGGAGACAAATAAATATAACCACAGCTTTTTTTTAAAATAACATTATTCATACTTGTAAATCTTTTCTGGCATTATGTCTTTTGGCTTTAGGTTTCTGGATTCAAGCTAACTTCAGTGCCAATTAAAATTTTCTGTGAAGTTGATATGTATTTATTGAATATAAATGGTAACATTCCATCTTTCCCTAACATCATTAAAATGTAATCTTAAGTTCAACTTCTTATGGTCCTATATTGTGTCCCTAAGCAGATGTTTGACAATCTCATTTATAATAGACAGGCAAGGAAGTGGATATGGAGAAGAATAGGTAATTATGCATAACAGGTTAATTGATAAAGAAGGCACTGACTTTCTTTCCAAGGATAATAATGTTATTCACTCAACTCACTTGGGTGAAATATAATAAATAAATGTCTATCCCCAGTGCAACCCTGAAAGGCTTGGGCTTAATTTAAACTTATCCACCTAACACTTCATTCCATAATGTCTAGTATTGATGTCAATGTATTCGGTTCAAGTCTTGGCTTCCCTGGAAAATCATGAGTTTCCTGAGGATAAGAACTTGATCTTATATTACTATTGCTCCTTCATAGAACCTGATATTTAATCTTGGATAGGGAATATACTTAACAGTTACTTGTGGTTTTATAGCATTCCATCATGGATTTTGCACAGCGTATTCTACAGCATGAATTATGTTTTCTGTATTTTGAAAGTAATCACTTTTTATACTCCATAAACTGCACTTTAAGCCTGGCCAGTCCCTGCTTTTATAAATAAAAGTGATGGTGGCACAAGCATTGCCTGGTTGAACATATATTGACTAGGATGCTTTATTACCACAGCGGCAGAGCTGAGACTGAGACCTTGCAGTCCACCAAAGAAATGTATTTCCTAATTAGCTAGATACTTACCGTCTATGAAAACTGCAAGTACTTAAGGTTTGTTGTTGTTGTTTATTTTTTTTTCATCTTACATCCCACCACAGTTCTCCCTCCCTCCACTCCTCACACCCTGCTCCCCCAACCCACCCCTATCCACCCCTCTGAAGGAGAAGGCCTTCTATGAGGAGTCACCAAAATCTGGTCCTACTGTCAGGGCCCTCACAAAGAAATCAAGATACACAACTCTTCACCTACATGTAGAGGACCCAGCATGGTTCCATGCAGGCTCCACAACTGTTGGTCTAGAGTTCAAGAGTTCCCATGTTTGGTTCAGCTGTCTCGACAGATTTCCCCATCATGGTATTGATTGCCACTTCATATAACTCCTCCTCTCTCTCATTGCCTGGGCTCCCAGAGCTTGGCCTGGTGCTTGGCTCTGCATCTGCTTCTGTCAGTCACTAGATGAAGGCTCTATGTTGACAGTTGGATTCACTAATCTGAGTACAGGGGAGGGCCAGCTCAGACACCCTCTCCACTATAGCTAGGAGTCTTAGCTGGGGTCATCCTTGTGGATTCCTGGGAATTTCCCTAACACCAGGTTTCTCTCTAACTCTGTAACTGTTCCCTCTATTAAGATACCTCTTCCATTTCTCTCTCAGTCCCTCCTCCAACTCGACCATCCCATTCCCCCATGTTTTCATCCCATAACCCCTCCTCTCTATTCTCCCCACCCTCAGTTTACTCAGGAGATTTCATCTATTTCCCCTCCCCAGAACAATCCGTGTGTCCCTTTTAGGGTCCTTCTTGTTACCTAGCTTCTCTGGAACTGTGGATTGTAGTCTGATAATTCTTTGCTTTAAACCTAGTATCCACTTATGAGTGAATACATACTGCGTTTGAGTCTGGGTTACCTTACTCAGGATGAATTTTTTCTAGTTCCATCCATTTGCATGCAAATTTCATGATGTCATTGTTTTTTAGAGTTGAATAATACTCCATTGTGTAAATGTACCACATTTTCTTTACCCAAAGAGGGCATTCAGGTTGTTTTCAGGTTCTGGCTACTATGAATAATGCTGCTAAGAACATAGTTGAGCAAATGTTCTTGTGGTACGATTGTGCATCTTTTGGGTATATACCCGAAAGTAGTATCACTGGGTCTTGAGGTAAATTGATTGGCAAGTTTTTGAGAAACCGCCATACTGATTTCCAAAGTGACTGCACAAGTTTGCACTCCCACAAGCAGTGGAGGAGTTTTCCCTACTTCACATCCTCTCCAACATAAGATGTCCTTTAGTTTTGCATTTCCCTGATGATTAAGGATGTTGTAGAATTTCTTAAATGTCTTTTGGCCATCTGAGATTCTTCTGTTGTGATTTCTCTGTTTAGATCTGTACTCCATTTTTTTTTTTTTGCTTTTTTTTTTTTTCCAAGACAGGATGTTTCTGTGTAACAGCCCTAGCTGTCTTGAAACTAACTCTTGTAGTCCAGGATGACCTCAAACTCACAGAGATCCACTTGCCTCTGCCTCCCAAGTGCTGAGATTAAATGTGTGTACCACTACTACCTAGCTATACTCCACCTTTTAATTGGATTATTTGGTATTTTGATGTCTAGTTTCTTGAATTATTTATATATTTTGGAGATCAGCCCTTTGTCAGATGTGGGGTTGGTGAAGATCGCTTTCTATTCTATAGGCTTTCGTTTTATCTTATTTACTGCATTATTTGCCATGCAGAATCTTTTCAGTTTCAGGAGTTCACATTTATTGAAACTATTCCAACTTGTACTTGCTGCTCGTTTCTTTTAAAGATTTATTTATTATTTTTATTTATGATTTTGTGTGTATGCCTGCATAAGTTTATGTGCACCATATACATGCAGGTCCTCATAGAAGTCAGAGAGCATCAGATATCATGCAACTGGCAGTAAATACAGTTGTAATGTGGATGCTGAGAACCAATCCCAAGTCTTCTGCAAGAGCAACAAGTGCTCTTAACCACTGAACCATCTGTTTGGTTCCAGTTACTTAAGGTTTAAATCAATTAATTTCTATCTTTCTCAGAAATAAATTAGATGCTAGTGTTGAATATTTAATTAAGAATTTCTGTAAGCGCAAGTATTAAAAATGATCAAGAAAATACTGTGCTGTGTGATCTGTGAGCTGCTCCTTGCTACAGCTACTGTATTTTTTTAGGTTGAAGCTCGAACACACCCTAAAAATGAAATCTCATGCCAGATGAAGCTTCATTGAAACCAAAGTTCAGCTTAAATTAAAAGGTTGAAACAGTCGCATTATATTAGGGAAAAATACAGCTGCTTTAAAATAGGATTGAATTGTCTGCTTGTTGTAAGCTTCCCTTTGAGGCTGTCCATCTATCGTATGTGGATTCATAAAGTTTTACTAGCTGGATGAAACAATGGCTTGCTTGCAGATGTTAAGAAAACAATTGTTCATCATTGTGCTGATTTTACAACAGTGTTCATACTAAAAAGATGAAGCTTTGTCCAGCTTACTTTATGATAATGTGATTACACTGTGGACATTAACACACATTTTTGATTATTATTATTTTCATTGGAGTTACTTTAGAAGCCAAGTAAAATACCATTAAACAGTTAACATTGAAATTTTTATTTTAATATTTTTTAAAGGAACCTATGATTTTGATATTTGGTGAACATATGACTCTGCCAGTTTAGTATCTCATGTTTCCTCATTTCAGTAATATTTTTCTACTTTTCAGTGTTCTTTCATAATGCTTGTCAGTAGATGTTCAGTTCACTATATTAAACTATATGATTGACACAAAAGGATTTTTTTATTATAACAGCTAGATAATTTAGAAAGAATAATGATAAAATCAGAGAATCAAAAGTTATTGAACTTTCATAAGTTTTTATCCCTATATGGAAATCTGCATGGGGCTATGCATGCGCCTGTAAGTCCAGTGCTGGGGGTTTAAAGAATACAGCTTTGCCCTTAGAAAAGAATAAGGAAGACAGTGACAGAGGAGGACACTAAATGCTCTCCCCTGCCTGTGCAGACATGTGTATGAATGTGCACCTGCATGCATATGCACTCACACACATACAGCAAACACATGCAAGTAATAATTGCCACATATAGGGCACTGTCTACTTATTGATATTGTACTGGCTATTTTATATATTCGTTGTAACAGAACGTGGAGGTACTAGTATTCCCAGTCCATAAAGCTGGACCAGGTGTCACTGATTTTGTTATATTTGTGAATTATTTCAGTGGCTTCCCAAGCAGATAGAATACCATAAATTACATTAATAGAGGTTTTGTATATTTAACACCCCCATGGAAATCACTAGAATATTCAGAGGAGAATTGAATGGAGGTTTTAGTTGCACACTGAATTCTCATCTGTAGTTAACTTTTCTGGAAAATATTCTGTATTCTACATACTAACTGTTGCACATACCAATAGATGTGGATCCTGAATTTCTTAAATTAGTTGTAAAACAGCTGTTATAATTGATTTAGACAGTAATCAATCTTCATCTGTCCGTTAGTACACAATCTCTGTGTTTTGCATCTTTATGGTATTCAATAATATGAATGAGAAATCTTTTATAAAGACTCACTGAATTAAGCTTAAATTGAGTGATATTTTGTACAACCTCAGATGCATTCAGAATTGGAAGCAGACCTATAAGTTAATAGAAAAAGTTGATCATATTTTTGAGCAGTATTTTAATAAACATTTTAATTGGTGGCATCACATGGTGGCTTCAGAAAGAAGTTCTGTTTTGTTGTTCCTGTTCTTTTGTATTTTTTCTGTTTTTTAAAATAAAGGTCTCCCTGGGATGCTGAGGTTGGCTTAGAACTTGTGAAGGTTCCATCTCTATTTCCTGAGTGGTGGGATTATTGTTGTGTGTCATCAAGTTCAGCTGAAAAGTTCTAATTATGCAACCTCTAGTTACTTACCCTGAGTACTAAGCTTCTACAAATCATTAAAGATAACATTATATCAGAGATAAATCTAAAGGGCTGGAATTATATGCCAGTGGTAGAGCATTTATCTTCATATAGATTTCAAATACTATAAATTAAGAAAATATATTAAAATATCTTATAAACCAACATGTATCCATATGCAACAGTACGTGGAAAATTAGAAACCAAGTATCACCTGCCCATGCTAATGTCACCCTAGCAGCATCTGTGACCTCTACAGTCATTTTCCTATGCAGAATGTATAATATTATGAAAACACTTATGGCAGGTGTGCAGTGAACCAAATTTAGTAGTATTAACTGAGGTTTATAAGTACTGACTAGAATCTCTTTCTTCTGGCTCCTCCAAAAATGGATTTTATTCCCTCTAAGAACAGTTATTTTACCCAGGGGATGAATCAAATAATGTAGAAAAATAAAAGAGAATCCAAGAAACACATTTGTTGGTTTTGTAAAGAAACACTTTTAAATTTATGAAATACTAAATTTGATGTAGGATTCCCCTCTGTATGCTGTGAATATCATTGGTTAATAAAGTAACTGCTTTGGTCCTGTAGCAGAGGTATAGGGGAACAGAGCTAGATGGGGAAAACTAAACTGAATGCTGGGAAAAAGGAGGCAGAGTCAGAGAGAAGCCATGTAGCCCCCACCGGAGCCAGATGAAACTTTACTCAGTAAGCCACTGCCACATAGCTATACACAGATTACTAGTAATAGGTTAAATTAAGATGTAAGAGTTAGCTAATAAGAAGCTAGAGCTAATGGGCCAAGTAGTGTTTTAATTAATACATTTTCTGTGTAATTATTTCAGGTCTGAGCAGTCGGGAAACAAATGGCCTCCTTCCAACATAAGTTTTGAAAGTAGATGTTTTAGTTAGAAGCTAAAGGTGCATAATAAAGGAATACTTAGCCATTTTATCCTGTTTTATCCATTAAGTAATTGATGTGGGAGTGATTTCTTTCTAATCTGTTGCTTTCATTGGTTAATTAATAAAGAAACTGCCTAGGCCCATTTGATAGGCCAACCCTGAGGTGGGCGGTGTAAACAGAACAGAATGCTGGGAGAAAGAAGCTGAGTCAGAGAATCGCCATGATTCTCCCACCCAACACAGATGCAGGTTAAGATTGTCCCTGGTAAACCACTTCATGGGCTACACAGATTATTAGAAATGGGTTAGATAAATATGTAAGAGCTAGCCAATTAAGAGGCTGGAACTAATGGGCCAGGCAGTGTTTAAAAGGATACAGTTTCCGTGTAATTATTTTGGGGCATAATCTAGCCATGCTGCGGGAACCAGGGTGGCCGGGACGCAGCCCCGCCACTCCTATTACAACAAGTAATAGCATTTAGGTATTATAATCTAAAAAGATTTCTGCCCTTTATTAGATGAAGATTCTGAAGTTTCAAAGGCTCTCATCATTCTGAGTGTACTCTCACTGTTTTATGCTTGTGGGACAAGATGTGAGCCTCCAGCTTCCTGATCCTGCAGCCATGACTTTGGTCCACTATGGTGGACTTTTATCCTTCTCAAATAAACTATTCTATGAAATGCCTTGGTCATGGTATTTCATTGTAGTGACAGAATATGCATGGAATATGTGGAGTACATACATAGCCTTGGTATACATAGAAGCTACCTGTGGTGGTTGGAAAGAAAATGACCCCCAAGAGGGGTACACCATTAGGAAGTATGACCTTGGTGGAGTAGCATGAACTTGCTGGAGAAAGTGTGCCACTGTGGGTGTGGGTTTTGAAGTCCTATGCTCAAGCTATTCCCCGCACCACTGTTTACTTCCTGTTGCCTTTAAATCAAAATGTAGAATTCTCAGCTCCTTCCGCAGTACATATTTGCCTACATGTCCCCATGTCCTGCTATCATGATAATGGACTAAATCTCTGGAACTTTAAGACAATTAAATGTTTTCCTTTGTAAGAGATAAGAGTTGCCATGGTTATGGTGTTTCTTTAAAGCAATAGAAATACTAAGACATTCCTATATCAAATGCCTACCCATACATAGCCTAGATTCCTTCAGTGGCAGGATAATCTACTATATCCTCTTAAAACTTTAAGTACTGATAGGTCAAAGGGGAAGTAAAAGTTCATTTGTGAGTTAGGAAGAAGAAAGAAAGGTTAAGTTTTAGAATTTGGAAATAATTAATTATGTATTCCTTAAGTGACTTTAAAATACGATTAATAGAATCTAAAAATTTTAAAGTAAAAATTTTAAATATTGATTATGAAGGATTTAAAAATAATATTTCATGCTGGGCAGTGGTGGCACATCTTTTTAATTCCAGCACTTGGGAGGCAGAGGCAGGCAGAGGCAGGCAGATCGCTATGGGTTCAAGTTTATTGGATAATGAGGGAAGAACCTTCATGAATGAGATTAATCTTCTAATTTATGGACCTAAGAGAGGTTGATTATTTGCCCTCTGGCACAATAAAAAGGTATTCCTTATAAGGAAACAGGATTTCACCTGCCTTTAAGTCTGCTGCTGTCCTGAACTATGAGAAGTATTTCTCCCTTGTATGTAATGCACCTATTGATGGCAATTTATGTTGATCCATATTGGAATGAGGCATTTGTATACTATAAAGAATTTTAATCCATTTAAAATAAACAAAAGATATCAAAATACCCGGAATATTTTGCTGAAATACATAATTACTCAATTAACAAACATAAATCTGAAAGGATTCTCTAACCCACTCTGCCTATTTGTGCTTTGTGTGACATCATGAAATATTTTTAAGAAATGATTCAATTGCACTCTTCATTGTTCCTCCCTGAAAAGAAACAACTAAGAGAAGCCAAGGAAATCCAGACAAGCTATGAAATCATCACTTCACAGATTTGTCTAGGCATAGCAACAGGCACCAATTCACCACTGTCCACTGCTAGTATTGATGAACAAAACTTTAGCTGTATTTCCTGTAAGTTAGTAGAACTTGAAATTTTCCATGATTTCACTGGTGATTGTGTTAATGAAAGGGCTTAAGGCACCAGTAATCTGTGCCCAACCTGACTCCATATAAAACCAGAATACACTGTCCAGAGCCATGGTACATCATTCTATGATGAAAAATTACTTGGGTGTGGGGCTGAGAATCTAACTGCTAATAATGAATTTCCAGAGGAACAGAAAGACAGAGGTGTAGACACTTTACTTTTGGAAAGTCATAAAAACAAAAATCAGAAAGTGAAGTCCTAGTTTAAATTGACTCTGTTTTATAGATTCTGGCTAAAAACTTGTAATATTAGTACAGTAGAAATGCCACTTAGAAGGTAAATCCTAGGAGAACAATGTACACACTGAACAGTTGCACCTTGAAGGGATTTTAGGATCAAAAATGATATCAGGTTGAGACAATAGTTTAAATTTATTTCTTTCCCAACATTTGAGATGAGCACTGTCTTGGCTTTTGATAAACTAATACTTTGTGCCATCAGCATTCAAATGTTAGACTCTGCTAAGAATAATTTATAGACTTTGATAAAATACAGATTTATAGGGGTATAGTCAATATAACCTGAATAAGAACTAGATATATGTTTTTTAGTGTTTAATTTTAATTTCTTGTAGTGCAGAGGATCAAATCCAGCATGTTGTTCATTGTAGGCAACTGGTCTGTCTCTCTTAGCAGCATCTCCATCCTAAGAATGTGCCTTTTAAACATTTACTCCAAGACACTTAGATGGAGGACATTTGGACCTTAACTTGCTTTTGAAGGTTAGGCAAAAGCATTTCTATGATAGGAATGGATTGATAACTTGGAGGAGACTCTAATATATAGTATTTATCTCCTGTTGATTTTTAATTTTTGTTTTATGATCCTACATTAAGACAAGCAATAAATGGTTATATATTTAAAATACAAAATACTTCATCTATTCATGGATACATTCTGTCCATGGAAGCAAATATTTGGAAACATAAAATACCTAGATGGGAATATTAGTTTTGTTTTTCCTTTTTCTCTAGAACTTATAATTATCTTGGCCTTTATGGTTCTTGGTAAATTGTGTACTATTTCTCCATGGAAGGCCACTTTAGATGACATTGTTCATATGAGTGAAGTTGCTAGTAGTTTTTTTTTTGCTTAGGACCATAAGAGTAATTTCATGTGTATGCTGGTAACTTCAGTATTTCAAACTCCCCCGCTCTAACACTGAGTTGTGTCTGTTCTACACGGTGATAAACCATACCACATAGCCAGTTCAAGGGATTGTGTAAATTCTATGTTAAAAGTAAAACATGCTTGTCTTTTACCCACTTTAAGCTGATTTTTATTCCTCTTTCTCTGTTCTCATCTAAATTTGTTCAATAACTTCATTTTCTTTCTTTGTCTAATCCTGAATTATTTCCATAGTAATTATTTATTATATTTTACCTAACATATCTTATTTGTAATTTTTTTACAATCTTAGATGTGGAAAAGTGACATCACAGTCAGTTCTACCCCAAGACATTGTAGATTAAAAATGACTAAAATTCTCTACTTCCTACCTCTCTCATGGGAAGGCAAAGATTACAGCATTCAAGCTATAAGAAATGCAATGATACAGTTATTGTGTTTACAGACATAATATAGTCCTAAAATCTAAAACTTTTTATATTGGGTGAATTTATATGCTACTATGGAGTATGATACGATGTAATTGTAGAATACCAACAGGTTAGTCTTGCTCTATTTCCCCAGTGGGTAGATAGATACTAGTCACTGGAATCCACACAATTTGGCTGCTATAGGAATTTTATTTTGGCAGAAACATCAGATATTAATTTCATGTTCAAATCAGAAGGGTAAGTAGCCATTTTATGCAGAAAAGCAGATTTCCAACAATAGCTTGCTTCCACTTCAGTGGAGTAAAAAGACAGTCAACAATTCTAGAATACAAACAAGGTCAACACTTCTAACCTTGTTTTTACAGAATCTCGGTGGCAGAGAAGTACACCTGGGAATTATTTTCAATACACAGAAGTGCTTAGAGGAAGCTTAGAAAGGCTGAATTAATTTCAGTGTACCTCATGTTGTATTCATTGAGAATTCAGGACCTTTAACTAAACATCTCAATTGTATCCTATTTGGTAGTGCTGACTTCAAGAGACAAAGTGGTGATATTCATCCAGTTGGTGTCAGCTTTAAAATGGTGATCATTTCAGTTTCTCTGTTGTAGCCACGATATAATAAAAAGTACCCTGAGATTTAACACTGTCTGAAAGAAAGAGAAGGAAATATTTAAATCCACTCAGGGCACAATTGAAACAACTAAATCTATAATTAACTTTTCTGCTACTAGGTAGAATGGAAAGTCAAATCAATTTTTTTAACTTTATAAGGTTATTTTGGTACTCAAACTATCGAGTTGTGAGAACTAAACATTTTCTATATTCATGTTTAACCCACCCTCCCCCAGAATTAGGAATGATCTTACAAAGCCTCAAGAAAATTCTGATGTCATTAAATCTATTTTAGCTGCTATTTATTCCTCCTAGTTCTATCTATTCTCCATCCTCCTACATAATCTTCTGTATAGATAGCCCATTGATTATCTTTATTAAATTTTGAGGCTGGAAAAGCTGGCTCAAGCAATAACAGATTTATTTACATGAATCAATGAAATAACTAGAAATTTTTGTAGGGATATAGATTTTAGATAGTTTGATCCATATGTTAAGGTTGTTGAGATAGCATAACCCAGTTTCTGTGGTTTTTGAAGTCTGTTCTCTTCTGGACTTCATCTCTTGGTTGTTGTATCTCAGGATTACAAAAAAAAAAAAACTGCATTCACTGTCACCAGTTTTTCTTTTCTTTTCTCTTCTTTTCCTTTCTTTCTTTCTTTCTTTCTTTCTTTCTTTCTTTCTTTCTTTCTTTGTTTCTTCTTTTTAGGTGGTGTTGTTTGTTTCAATTAAAGACAGGAGTTTTTCCATTCTGGTAGGGTTACTCTTCTAATCATCAAATGAAAATGTTAATAGTATTATGATCAGACTATTTAGCTACATATTTATCCTTATACTATTCACCATATCAATTAAGATCTCATGGTTTTTGTCATCTTAGGACTTAATATTCCTTATCTCTGTATATAGAGGTATATAATAGACTTCAGGGTCCATGTTTGGAGCTAGAGTATCATCAGTATATTCCATACAGCTTCAGTACTCTGTATATAGGGCAACATGGATACATGCTTTCTTTGAACTTGCTTTTACCAGTAAGCTTCCTCTCCCCAAATTACCATGTTTAAAAAAAATACTCTCCTGAAGACTGCCAAGGCACCAATTTTGTTGACTCAATAAATTAAGTTGTAACACTGAGGGTATTCACAAGGAAATATATAGACCTCTGTTGTCAACGTACTGTTTTACTCATTACATAAAATTAAAACAGTTTAAGGCTTAGTAGATAGCATCCACTAAAGAGATCATCTTTAATGTGCCACAAATTAGACAGTTTTTGGGAAATGACCAAGTCTAAATTTTCTTTTTACATTTTTAAAGACTAGAAAGTTAGTGATGTATCAATCAGTAAGGGACTGTTCTTGGCTCTGATTAGGGCAGTATTTGGACAAGATGAGTCATTCATAAACTAGAATAAAGTGACTCATATCTTTGTGTATTGAGAGACTCTTAACATGCACTTCATAGATCCTAGGGAGTGATTTCACTCCCTATTTGAAAGTCAAATTGAGGGCCTCTTTTCACAAGCTTATTTGACACAATAGGGTATAATGGGTCTTTTAGGCTTTTTTGGGCTCAAACTATCCATAAAATTATTCACTGTAATGGCTACTTTGGAGCAGAGACAGGACTTGATATGAATGTTTGTTAAGAACACTGAACTTTGCTAATTATACTTTCAATGATGTCAAATAGAAGCTAAGAGGGAGAGCAAGGACTTTGGAAGGAAGGCATTGTGCTACTGAGAGATGACAAGATGCCATTCAGGAAAGAACCAGTGTGAATCACTGATTGAGAACCTAAGGGACTTTATACATATGGATTTTATTTGGCACAATGTGCATAGCAACTTACATATATTTTAATGTATATAAAACTTTCAATATAAAATTATATTGAAAATATAGTGCATATAATTATATAACTTCTTTTGTTTCATGCACATTATATATATATTTCATCCACAAATAGCAAGTAATTATTAATTGTATGAATAAAATATGTATAATATTTTACTTGATAATTCTCTATAAAATTTCAGAGCTAATTAGAACTTCTGAGATGTTTTTGACTCCTAGGAGACACATTAATTACAGTTAATTATTTTCTATTCCTAGGATAATTTAGCCTATTCTATTTAAATAAATTTGGGTAGTGATGAAGTGCAGTGTAAATTTTAATTGGTCTTAGTAATAAAAACATAGAGTCAAATATTAGGGGTTAAGAGCTGAAAATTGAGATAAGCAGAGCGGTCAGCCACTGGTTTTTACCTCTATGAAATCCTCAGACTGAATGGGGTATCCTCTCTCTACAGGTCCTCAGACTGAATGCCCTGAGCTCTTGTCTCCTCCGACCTTGTATTCCTCTCTTGACTTAGCCATATTTTTCCTATTTCCATCTCTTTAGTGTTGGAATTAAAGGCATGTGACTCCTAAGTACTGGGGTTAAGGTGTGAGCCACCACTGACTGACTCTGGTTCTCTTTGAGACTAGATCAATCTCGTGTAACCATTCAGTCTGTGGCCTTAAACTCACAGAGATCCATCTGTCTCTGCTCCCAAACACTGGGATTAAATGTGTGCACCACCACTTCCTAGCCTTTATGGCTAACTATTTGCTCACTCTACACACTGATCCTCAGGCAAGTTTTATTTGTTAGATCACAAACAAAATATAACCGCCATAAAGCATAAGCTTTCTTAAGAAAATTTATTTCATATTAGTGACATAATAGAAATTTACTGATATTTTTGGTAAGCGTATTCTTGAAATGAACATAATTAAGGTTATGTAAATACAAAAGAATCAGTATTGCATTTAATATTGAGCTGTGACACCACATAAACTACATCTTAGTAGTTGATCTACCATCTGACTAAGCTAGTGTAATGCTACACGAGAGAGAATTACCTGTAGTTGGAACTCTGATAAAACTGTTGTCCTTTAACCTCAACTCTTTCCTTGCAGGAAAACCCAACTACCAATCAGCCATCCAACCAAGCTAACAAACAAATGCCAAAAATCTCAGGTGCATAGTTAAAGTTACTAAAACCTTATTCATAGTATAGTCTGACATAACTTTTCCCTCTTTTTAGGAAGAGGAAACTATTTAGAACTATTGGCATTAATCAAGGAATTTTTAATTATACTTAAGAGAGCCCAGGCATATGAATTAAGTTATTGCTGGTCTCAGCTTTTTGCCAAGTGGTAAAATTGATTTCTTGGGAAATCATAATTACTTTGGTATTTTTTCTATGGTACTGCAACAATGATCAAGACTGGGGTTCATAATTCTCTGGTTCTGTACTCCAACATGAGATAAATTTGTGTTTTATTTTAAGGCAATATTTATTACATGTTAAGAAGGTACCATTCTTCCTATTGTAGAGGTAAAAGGTGGATTGGAAAAAGGATGAAGTAGGAATAGAGGGACAAATTAGAGGACTCCTGCAACAAGCTACAAGGGATTTCAACACTATGCCTATGAAATGGAGTGTTCCCTTAATGGTATTAAGAAAGAAAACAATAAAATGACTATTAGAAGTGGGACAGGAAAAAATTTACTAAACTTCTGTTTTAATAGTGTAATGGGTATTGGAAATATTTACAGATTGAGGAAAATTAGGATGGTGAGTTCTGGTGAGTGTTTCTTGTGAAGAATTATGATCTCTGTTAAAACTACACTATCATGTTTGGTTTAGGAACTCTTAATACCATGCTAACACTATTTTTCTCACATAAAGCAAACTTCTAATTGTTCACTGAGTGATGATTATATTTATGATTTCTGTAGCATTCAGTACATATATACAACATGCAATTTTGCTTTACAAGAGAACCCTATTTTTAATTTTTATTTGTGGTAGCAACATAAACAGAAAAACTTTTCCCTTTTTTCATGCAAAAGAGGGGGTATAGGGTAAGAAACACATATAAAAACAGGATTGGAGACCAATATGCCCAAATGAGAGATATACTGTTGAGAGGGGTTTCTTAGAAAGTTAGAATGTACTCAAGAATTCCTCGGGTGTGTTAAATTTCTATATAATAGTCTGCTTAAAGATTCATTTAAATACATAGTAATCAAACTTAACAAGATAATTCAATGTTTTTTAGGTACTACATCAATTAAAACTCAATACATGCCACCCATGGGTCATTCTGATTTGGGCAATGTCTCAGACTTCCTTCTCAAGTGACTATAAGCTGTATCAAGTTGAGCAAGGACATATGATAAGAACCAATTTTTTTTCTGTATGTTTCATATCCCTAATTAAAAGGAAGTCATTTTGTAAAAATGGCTCTATTCAGAGTCAAAACAAGTGAAATGCAAGCTAATGCTAGGTTGATTTGAAGAAGAGATTTTAAAAGAGATTTCAGGAAATATAATTGTGTACATAATTTCTGTGAGAAGTCAGGAAAAACCTTTATCAATTCAACCTAGTGGAAGTAAAATATATCTTTCCTTTCAGATGTTAGTCACACAGTGTTTACTCTTATGTGTGCTGATTCTAATGATACAACTCTATGAGCTTTTTGTATGTGTGAACTTTAGTTTTCAAGTACAATTACTGCAGATTCTTCTTAAAGCATATACTGAATGAATAAATGCCATTTTGAAATTAATGGTCTCTAAACAAGAAATAGAGATAAAGAGTTCCTGGAGTCCAGTCATAAGAACGGAGAAGTAATAATATGAGTAAAGGTGTCAAGGCCATGATGAGGAAACCCACAGAAACAGCTGGCCTGAGCTAGTGGGAGCTCACTGACTCTGAACTTTTGTTGACAGAGGTTTCTGTTCTGCCCGGTCGCACAGCCATTCAGTCCCAACGAATCACACAAGTCTTGCATCAATTAAAAACTAGTTGGCTTATTAGCTCACGCTTCTTATTGACTCTTATATTTACGTGAACTCATGATTTTTATCTGTGTTAACCACGTGGCTTGATACCTTTTATCAATGAGGCATTATCATCTTACTTCCTCTATGTCTGAGAGACAACTGCAGACGGAGCCTTCCCTCTTCCCAGAATTCTCCTGTTCTGGTTGCCCTGCCTAAACTTCCTGCCTGGCTACTAACTAGGCCTGATTGAAAAAAAAAAAATGGTTGGTTTTCTGATCTACCAAAGAACTGTAATAAAGAATGGAAATTCAATACCAAACCAAAATAAAAGCAGTCTGAAAACAAAGAGCTATAGTAATGGACATAAACCCTGACCCCTGAAACAGCTTTGGTCTCTGTGTCTTATGGAGGTTCTTCTCGGGAGTTTTCCACAATGCCCTTCCTGCTCCTGGTGGCATTTATGTATCTGAGACTACTTCGTTGTAGTCTTTCTGAAGTTAGAAAAAACAATTTTATTTTAGACAATAATGGATTTATAAGGAATCAGAACCATTTTCTGTCATGGTGTTATGTTTGAAAAGCCTTTAATGTTGCTGATGTAAATATAAAGAGGATAAGGCTAGGAAGAACCACAAGGTTTTCCTTCCTTCCTTCCTTCCTTCCTCCCTCCCTTCCTTCCTTCCTCCCTCCCTCCCTCCCTCCCTCCCTTCCTTCCTTCCTTCCTTCCTTCCTTCCTTCCTTCCTTCCTTCCTTCCAAGTTCTCTATACCCTATACAACTATTTTCCCTATACCGTCAGTATCACATTTTATTTGTTATTTATGGATCTGAAATTACCATTTTGAAGACGAACTAATCTTTTGACTAGCTTAAAAGTTAAAACATAGCACACAGAAAAGGTAGGACTATAACTCCTATAAAGATTTATTCCTTAACAATATAAAAGTTATTGTTACAGCACCCATAGTACTCTCCAGATGGGAGATATTACTTCCTTGTTATCTTACAAACAATGCTCACATGGATAAAATGAATATGAAGTATTACAACAAAGGCAAACTTAGGCCATGTCTTTAGTTTGGGTATGAAAATTTATACTTGTCTCTAGTATTAAATATGTCCTTTCTTTTAACCAATAATAGAAAAATCCAAAGGCCTGAAAGTAGCAAAATAAATGCATCCACATCATGTGGTAAAGTTTTATGTTTTTTTTTTTTTTTTCAAAAGTAGCCCAAAAATTCTAAAGGTAAGTTGTTGAAATAGGAGCGGCGGGGCTGCGTCCCCAACACCCCGGCCGCTTGGCTAGCTCATGCCCGAAATAACAACACACAAACTGTATTCATTTAACTGCTTGACCCATTTCTATCTAGCCTCTTCTAGGCTAACTCTCGCTCCTGGACTAGCCCATTTCTAGTAATGTGTGTAAGCACCCCAAGGTGCGCTTACAGGGAAGATTCTAGCCTAAGTCCATCCTGGGTCTGAGGAGCTTCATTGCGTGCATCTGCCAGGGAGAGCTGAGCATGGCGTCTCTCCAGGAGCAGAGCAGAGTCTGACCTCACTTCCTCTTCCGCCCAGCATCCTATTCTGTTTATTCCTCCTACCTATGCTTTAACCTATCAGGGCCAGCCAAGCAGTTTCTTTATTGCTCAGCCAATGAAATCAACAGATTGATATGACACTCCCACATCAGTAAGTAAATGGATGAGGTCACGACCTTGAGCTCTCTCTGTTCATCAAGATCCCAATGCTGTGTTGAAGATCAGAAAATCGTCTTCAATAATCAAGAGGCAATGTGCTTTCTGACAACTGAATTGATGGTGCTGAATTTACAGTGTTTCACAGGACATAGGAGGAGAGGGACCTGCTTTGGGTGAATATTCTGAGTCAATGCTCGTTGTTTCATCATTGCTTTATTATTAACAATACATGTTCCAATTATCAGTGTGAAAGCAGCCTTTGATGTCAAATTAAGGCATGAAAAGAGGAGTGGCTAACACAGATAAGAATAATGGGCTAATGTAAGTCATAAGAGTTAATAAGAAGCCTGAGCTAATGGGCTAATCAGTTTAATAACTAAGCCCTGTGTGATTTCTTTAAGATTTACCAGCTGTGGGAACTGGGTAGGACAGAAACCCAACAAGCAGGCCCTCATGTTACAAGCTCTTATCTCTACGAAATTATCAAACTGAAAAGAGAACGTTACTTATGTTACTCTCTAGTATTGGGGTATTAAAAGCCTGTACCACCACCACCCAGCCTCTATGGCTAACTAGTGTGGCTTCTGGGATTACAGGTGTGTGCCACAACTCCCTGACCTGAATGTCATTCAAGAATGGCTAGTTTTTACTGTGATCTTCAGGCAAGCTTTTATTTATTAAAACACAAATAAAATATCATTATAAGTACAGGGTCATGGAAGCTGTTCAGGTAAAAAACAACCTAGTTTCAATAGACAAACAGGCGGACTCACAGACAACAGTGTAGGTAGGCTGTGCGGACTGAAACTTAGACCCCTGGACACTTGGAAGTTCTCTGCCCATAAGTCCTATTCCCTCGACATACATTGGATAGTCCAAAGCAATGTGTGTGGAGCAGTGTCAAAGTGTCATTACAGAGTGCCCGTAAGGGTATTGCACTTCTTGTTTCTCAGTCTGTTGTGTCTGATAAGTTTTGTGTCTAGTTTTTCTGAAATAAATTTAATATGATTCTACAGTCTCGGTTTACTTTGATAAATTTATAAGGTGTATATTTTTCTAATTTTACAAGTAAGTTATTAGTCAGTCTGTATCTCTGGGTGGTGTTAGAGAGATGTATGCGTTATTCACCAATGTATAGAACCATCCTACTTCTGTATTCGTGTTCAAAATATAATCAAATATTCCTTGCAAAATGGAGACTTTCAAGGTAAGGCATGGCCTAAAATACTTCTGTTTTTATGGTATGGAATAACTTAGGACAGCATATAGCCTGATGTCAGCAGGGAAATTGAGACTCAGAGACAAAATATGAACTGCCAATATACAACAGTCCAGTCACTGGTGGGCTCTCTCATACAATAGTCCAGTTTCTGCTGGATTCATTTATGTACCAATTTCTACCCAACAGATCATAGTTTTGATATAATTTTCCTTTTCGGGTTTCCATTGTGACACTCCCTTATGTTGTTATGTCTAGGATACAAATGTATATGTCTATATGAAACAAGAGGAGAAAAAATACTTTCTATGAAAGAATGATGAAGGTATTAACTGCCCTGTTCAACAGGGACCACTAGACATAGAAAATGAGCAAGAAATTCCTAACCCGAGCAGTAGAAATCTGCAACTTACCTGAATCAACATATTTGAAAGACATTGATAAATTAAGGAAAAATAAGTTCTCTTGGATGAAGGCATCTGGAGGGTTAGAAAAATGAAAGTTTAGATAGTTTTTCTTAGCATGGGAAAAGCAGTAACTCTAAGGGTTTACCCAGGGGTGACCCCAGAAAAGTGAATGGGGACCAGAGAATGGTGATCATCTATGTTAGAGTCAGTGTTGGCATCCTAAGTTACAAAAGCTTGGGGCACATAAAGTTAAATTTAAACTTAGATTTTGTACATGTGCCAAGCTTAGTATTTATACTTTAGTTCATGGGTTAACTAAAAACTAATTGTATTTAACAGAAGTTACTCCATTTTTGCTGTTATCCCAAATTCTGGCTTTATTAAAATACCCACTAAATTTAGTCAAAGATTTTTAACTAAAAGATGAATTTGTTAGTCTTAAAGAATTATGTAGTAGGAGGCCACTTGTTGGTTCCTGGCCGCTTAGCCCCAAAATAATCACACAGAAACCATATTATTTAAATCACTGCTTGGCCCATTAACTCAAGCTTCTTACTGGCTAACTCTTACATATTAATTTAACCCGTCTCTATTAGTCTGTGCATCACCACAAGGTTGTGGCCTATCAGAAAAGTTTCAGCATATCTGTCTCTGGTGGCGGCTGGATCCATGGCTTATCTCTGACTCTGCCCTTCTTTCTCCCACCATTTAACTAAGTTTTCCCCGGCCAGCTAAGTTCTGCCCTGCTATAGGTTCAAAGCAGTTTCTTTATTCATTAATGATAATCATAGCATACAGAGGGAAATCCCATATCAGAGTTACATGCTAATGAGATAATAATTTGAAGTTTTTATTTGCATTTACTTTATTGGACATCAGGAAATATTCACTTCCAATTGATCAGAAACCAAAACAATAGTATTAATAAATTTAATTGAAAGACCTAATTACTAAAGTACACATTTTTGGAACTCTCTTTATAATCATGTTACATGACTAGCTGAATGTCATGCTGGCAAGACTCAGCAATATCCACTCATCTGGCAGAAGGAAAACTAGGACCCTACAACCACATTGCCATGGCCTCAACTGCATTTTCTCTTCCATGATTCATGGTTTCTTTTACTTCTTGTTTTATGAAAACCAAGAGTGTCAGAGAGAGAGGGTGGTAATTCAAGTGGTGCTTTTTTTCCCCCTGCAGATTAACTCTGCTTTCTTGGCCTTTTTGGGTAAGTGTTGCCTGGGTCTTCTGTATATTTTAGTGGTCCCTACAACTCTGTTTCTTTCCCTCTACTTACATGTTGCTTGAATCTCCTCACATCATGATTATTGAAAGCCTCATTTTTAAAGCAGTCAGAATTCAGAAGGATGTTGAAACAATTCACAGTGCAGAAATATGCAAGGTCTAATTCTTTTACAAAATAATAAGCATTCATAAAGTGTTGGAGATGAGGGGAGGGTTGTTTTAAGTGAAATTGAAACCAGACTACATGTGAATAGAACATTAAAGGGATTAATAAATTCCAAATTACCAAGAGAGAAAGCACAGACCTCATTCTACTTAAGTAGAGAGATCTCAAATCCCATCCTGGAGGTGTGTAAAATGATACGTTATTATATCTCCAAGCTGGGTCTGTCCTTGCTTTCTCTGGGGACCAAGACTAACAATTGCTATGCAGAAAATGTGCATCTATTACAATGTCCAATAATCAACAGGGAAGCAGCCCTGTAGCTACTTTTTTTTTAAAATATATTCAAAACAAACAAAAGCTCAGGGCTTTATTCAGCCCACAGATTAAAATTTTAATACAATTTCCTATGTGAGAAGCCTTTAGATTCTGCTGCCGGGCCCTTCTCTTTCTGTTTCAATTGAACAGGATGTGTGCCTTTTACTAGTGAGGAAAAACTGCAAATTCCTGCAAGATAAACAGGGGGTTGCAAAATCACACAAAACAACAACAGCCCTATTGTTTACGCATGTGTCCAGAGAGAGCTCACTGTTTAGCTGACGCTCTGTGTGTCTTGTGAAAGTTGGTAGATGTTAGATCACGTGTCAAGAAGATATGTATTTACAGTATTGAATAATAAACAGCCTTTCCTGACTCTTTAAAATCTGGTTTAGTGCTTTCCAGTTTTTTCTTTTCTTTCTTTTTTTTTTTTTCTTTGTCAGTTGTACCTGTTTCCTTGCCGCCTCCACTGTCTGGAAGATTTCAGGTCTGTTCCCACTGGAAATGCTGGATCATAATCCTATAATAACCAGTGCTGCCCCTAGACCTCTCCAAGGATGCCGCCCACACAAATTCTTCTAACTCATGACTATTTTTCATAATTTCCTGCTTCTCCAAAGGGCAGGCCAGATGGCTTGGCTCCAGAGCACTCACTGCTGACAGTGGCTCTAGGTTTGAAGCTGTCAGGACTTGGCCCCTAGGTTCAATATATTTTGAATTTAATGTAAATATCAATTTGGTATTGAACAAGGGAAGAGTACAAGTCTATGCTATATTTTAAAGGGGGTATCTTTGAAGAATATGACACAGAAGAGATAAACATTTATATTTATTTTTAGAGTGTTTTATTTTTTATTTTTTTAAATTTCTTTATTTATTAAAGATTTCTGTCTCTTCCCTGCCACCGCCTCCCCTTTCCCTCCCCCTCCCCCAAATAAGTCCCCCTCCCTCGTCAGCCCAAAGAGCAGTCAAGTTTCCCTGCCCTGTGGGAAGTCCAAGGACCACCCACCTCCATCCAGGTCTAGTAAGGTGAGCATCCAAACTGCCTAGGCTCCCACAAAGCCAGTTCGTGCAGTAGGATCAAAAACCCATTGCCATTGTTCTTGAGTTCTCAGTAGTCCTCATTGTCCTCTATGTTCAGCGAGTCCGGTTTTAACCCAGGCTTTTTCAGACCCAGGCCAGCTGGCCTTGGTGAGTTCCCGATAGAGCATCTCCATTGTCTCAGTGTGTGGGTGCACCCCTCGCGGTCCTGAGTTCCTTGCTCGTGCTCTCTCTCCTTCTGCTCCTGATTTGGACCTTGAGATTTCTGTCCGGTGCTCCAATGTAGGTCTCTGTCTCTGTCTCCTTTCATCGCCTGATGAAGGTTAATATTCAGGAGGATGTCTATATATTCTTTGGGTTCTCCTTATTTAGCTTCTCTACGATCACTAATTATAGGTTCAATGTCCTTTGTTTATGGATAGAAACCAAATAAGAGTGAGTACATCCCATGTTCCTCTTTTTGGGTCTGGCTTACCTCACTCAGGATAGTGTTTTCTATTTCCATCCATTTGTATGCAAAATTCAAGAAGTCCTTGTTTTTTACTGCTGAGT
>NW_026067907.1:14801038-14809415 GCF_014885135.2 Alexandromys fortis | reverse complement strand
CTTATGTTGTCTTATTGCTATTGCTAGAACTTCAAGCACTATATTGAAGAGGTATGGAGAGAGTGGACATCCTTGTCGTGTTCCTGATTTTAGTGGGATGACTTTGAGTTTTTCTCTGTTTAATTTAGTGTTAGCTGTCGGCTTGCTGTAAATAGCCTTTATTGTATTTAGGTATGACCCTTGTATCCCTAATCTCTAAGACCTTTATCATAAAGGGGTGTTAAATTTTGTTGAATGCTTTTCCAGCATCTAATGAAATGATCATATGTTTTTTTTTCTTTCAGTTTATTTATATGGTGAAACATTTATATTTAAATATGAGCTCTGTTCATCTTTTAGGTGAGGTCTGGAGACAGAACCCAGGGCCTAGTGAGTGCTAGCCAAGTGTTCAACTACTGACCTATACTCTCAGCCTTGTTTGCACCACGGTGTCAGGAAGGCTTCTAGTCCCTGACAGTATCATGATAATGAAACTTTGAAGCTTTAATTTGAAAGGTATTTGCTTTTGTTAATTTCAAATGTAACTAGAAATCTTGTATATTTGTAAACTGATGGCTTTATCTTTGACTTTTTAGTCATTCCTGACTTTAATAGCTGTGTGATTTATGACTTTGAGAGTAAAAGCTCTATAAGCATACTGAATCAGGGGTTTACAGATAAATGAGGTAAATGTCTGTTTTGATGGTCTACTTGGGGAGAATTTATGAAAATTATTAGCAGAATTCCAATGGGATAGAATGTATTTCTAGGGTCAGCCCAATGATGACACAATTGAATAGAGGCCAGAAAATAATAGAATCTGCAAGTGGGATTCAAGTCAGGCTTACAGTGGAGGGGAGATATCTGTCCTGAGGCTCTGGGGTTTAGAGATAGAATAGGTAAGAGCAAAATGATAAACACAGGGGCTGGAGAAATAGGTCAGTAGGTAAAGCACTTATCACTCTTGCAGGTTCATTTCTCATCATTCACATGGTGGCTCAAAACCACCTGTAACTCCAGTTCTAGACCACATATTCTTGGCTGTCTTTTTGGGTACCAGGCAAGCACTTTGGGCACATTCATGCATGAAGGCAAACACACATATTTATAAAATAAAAATAAAATCTTTTAAAAGCTACTGTTTAAGAAATGAAGATCAGAACGTGTGAAGGCATGAGAGGGCACTGTGCAGGGAGCATGAATTGAACACTTTTAAAGTAAGATGTAAGTCTCAGCATTGAAGATGAATGAGGGGAAATAGAGATAAAAAGATGATCACATTTTAAAACATTAAATTTATTAATACAAGGCAGTTGTGTGAACTTTTGAAGGTGTAAGTCTATTAAATTGTCTGGCTGTTTTAAATGCTAGTTGCAATGTAGGATATATGTGCACTCTAAAAGAATATTTTATTTGATTCTACAAAATATGTACTGATGGACCACAGGAGCTGAAAAGTTTCTAATTATTTTGTTTCATTAGCTTAGTTGAATTAGACTGAATATAGGCAATATAATTACATTTCTTCTTTAATTTGTCAAATGCCAAAAACATCTTTTGAGTTCTACATTCTCTCCTTTAATAACTTAGGATTCACACCAGTCTGGGTTTTGATCCCACTGCATGTACTTGCTTTGTGGGAGCCTAGCATCTTTGGATGCTCACCTTTTTAGACCTGGATGGAGTGGGGAGGACCTTGGACTGCCCACAGGGCTGGGAACCCTGCTTGCTCTTCGGACTGGAGAAGGAGGGAGAGGGGAGTGAAGTGTGGGGAGTGGGGGGGGGGAAAGGGAGGCATGGAGGAGGTGGACATTTTTAATAAAATAAAATAAAATAATCTTCAAGTTAAAAAAAAACCTTTCAGTCATACGTAGCTATTTAGATAGTTTCATCACAACAATGAAGACCAATTTAAGGATAGAAAATCCTATTCCAGTAAAGTTGCAATCTTTATTCCAACCACTTTCATCAATCCAAGTAAATCTACCTTATGAATTAGGAGGCATCTGTATAGAAGAAAATGTACTTTTCTGAAACTCTGCTTTTATGCATTCTTAATTTTCAGGGTTTTGAAATTGAAAAGAGGGACCAGAAAGAATGAAGATGTTTTTGTAAATGGTATTCTTTGTTGTTGTTTTTTTTTCCTATAAGATGGTCTTAAATCTCTAGTTCTTCTGTGGACCCAAATATGGATTCCTTAGAAACATGTCTAGGTTGCCAGTTGTCTGGATGTATCTGTACATGGACGTGTAACTTGGTGATATGCTCTGTGTGAGGTATTTTTGGAAGTTATAGGCTTCTACTGCTGCGAATCTCATTTACTAGACTTGTTTCTTTAGTGGGATGACTTCAGATTGATTCAAGGGTGTGTGTGTGTGTGTGTGTGTGTGTGTGTGTGCCCCCACTTTAACTTCAGAAAACTTCCATGTACTTTGTTTCTATGGAAACAGGGTTGAGTGTGTTGCCTTACTTCCTTTCTGTCTTTAACGAAGAGAGGGTACATGCAGTTTCTTGCATTCAGACTATTCCTGAGCAAAGCATAACCAGCTTTCTTGGTTCAAACTAGGAAATCTGAGGGAAATGGCAAGCAATTTCTCCTATGCTGGTTTGGACACTGATCAGGCTCAGTCTCATGAACTGTCTACCAAGGGTTTGTAGCCCTAGTTTGTTTATGGTCTACTTTAAACCTGTGGTGTTTCTTCCATGGATTCATTCCTAACATTTCATGGGGCATGAAGGCAAGATGAAACTACTTCACAACTTGCAGAGAAAGAAAGATATGTCATTTCTTAAACAAACAAAGAAAACCTCAGGATGGCAGTGAAGGTGAAATACTGCTTTGACTTTTTCTGAGAAATCTGAAGAGATAGAGGCATCTGGTAGCTTCTTGATGGTTTCCATTATAATGAGGGGATAATTTTTCTTGCCCTCACTTTTTGGGGTTTTAGCTAGAGTCTCATTTTATATTTTGTGACGAATACTTATTTTGAATATTTTACTGCCCTGTTTTGTTAAATATTTTTTTTAAATGTTTGCTTTGGCAATTCTTGTCTGTCTTATTGAGATAATGGGAACTGATGAAAGGCAAGGTTTATAAAATGTGGAGTAATGTCCTGCTGGGCCCCAACAGTGACAAATGCAATTAGTCAAGGTGCGGCTCTAATGAAAATGCCATTTAGGGTTTCTGGATTGAGATACACCCACAACCACCTTTTTCCTGTAGGGAGCTGTGCCCAGAGCTTTCTCACTGAAGAGCTGAATGTCATCAGAAGGGATCTCATTTGGAAAACATTCCTTTATGCCAGGCAAATAATTTCTGTGCCATATTTGTAAGTCCCTTTTGCTATAGGAAAAGCTTGTCTCATCTACTCTAGTCCTAGGATTTAGATGGAATCTAAATATCAAAGGGCTATGTATGACAATATATTGTAGACCAATAACTCCTACCAATAATTTTTAACAGGTGATGCCAGCTTAGGAATCAGTCAATAAATTAACAACTGACGTCATTTTTCTAGGAGTTACAGTATTTATGTGTAGCTACCCTGTCTTCACAAACATGCCATTTTAATTCAAAAGTTCTATTTTATTATGATGCCTGATATATGATCAAGTCAGCTGGTTTCTGAGTTTCTGTATCTAGTTATACTTCTGTGGTGGAAATACCAGTATGTGGTGAAGAAAGTGAAGAGAATGAAGAGGAAAGATAATCCAGTTGAATTTAACAATCTGAGAAGAATATTGAAGATTTATTTACTTATTTTGTGTGTATGTGTGAGGGTCTGAATGTACGCATAAATACCAGGTCTGTATCTAGTGACTAGAGAAGCCAGAAGGCAGTGTTGGATCTCTTAGAACTATAGTTACAGGTGGTTGTGAGCCATCTGTATGAACTCATCTGTATGTGGGTTCTGGAAACTGAACACGAGCCATATGTATGATCCATCTCTTCATCCTCGAAGGAGAGTTTTTATCTAAATTTTAAATGATTACAGGAATCTTATTTATTTTCTTTATGTTAAGTATAGTGAAATCTATGCAAGTCATGGGAATAAGGTTTGAGAGCTCTCAATTCAGAAATTCTGCTGTTCAGAGCCTTGCTAGGGAACTTTTTTCCTGAATGTTTCTACAATATAATTAACATACATTGCTGTATGTTGATGTGAAAGTAGAGATGGATTGTGCACATTGTGGTTTATCAGATGTGTATAGAAATGAGTTTGTTTTCCCATATCACAATTAGATGTAGAAATACTAGTAAGAGTTAATAGGCAAAGTTATTAGCTTTAACTTCAAATCACAGCCTCTTAGAACTCAGTGTTCCTATCTCTACAATGGAAATTATAGTGTTAGGAATGATCAACCTCTTAAGACTCTGAACGCAGTGTAAACTTCTAAGAGATTATAGTATACCCACACTATTATTATTTTCATTTTATGGAAAATAAAATGGGAATCATAAATTTAATTACTCCAAGGTCATACTCTTCATAAATGAAAAAGATGGGAAAAGATACTATTTTAACTTATGTCTAACGCTCCCCAAGCCTTTGTTCCACATTCTTTCATAGTCTGAGTGTTTACTTTTGAGAAAATAAAATCACTACAGAGCAATATGTCTGTGTCTAAATTAATTTTAAGGGTAGCTTTTAGTGAGGGTTCTCTGGAGGAAAATGACTGGTTCCTAACTCAGTCTGGCTAACACAGATAGGCACCATTGTCACAGGACAGTAACAGAAGAAGAGTTGCCCAGGTGGGTGGACACCTGTACGTCACAGTAGAAGAGCTGCATGGTGTATACCTGCGTATCTTTGGTAGAGGATGGAAAAACTCAGACCCATCTGTCTCCTGTCTGCTGATGCTAAACAAATGCTTTTCTAGCATTACCAATGTGATGAAGGATGTGGTATCTGGTATCACTGGGGATAGATTTTGGTAATGACCAATGCAGAATTATGTCTTCCATGAAGGTTCTGACAGATCTGGGAAAAGAGTGATTATTCAACTTTAGGCACAAGCTCATTACCTGGAGTTAGGGGCACCAGGTTTGTCACATTTGTCTAAGAGCTCTTTATTTGCTCTGTTTATGGTCAGGAAAATGGATTCTGCTTCCAGAAGGAGGAAGGAGTCACAGTGAATATCAGGCAACAGTAATCACTCTTTCTATAAATAGCTGCACATGATTATATTCTAATTCAAATTTTCTACCTGGGAAAGTTAATCAAATCCTAAACTTTGCAAATTTTTCATTTTTATCAGGAAGAGTGCTTTAGTACGAACAAACCACAAGGATAATTCTTGTTTTGTAACTCAAATATTAAAGCATTCCATTTTCTTTAAATAATTCATCTGTTAATTTGTTACAAATCCAAATATTCCTGAGAAATGTCTTTCTATCTTGGACACAATGGAATAAGCACATACACACATGGCACAGCCATTCTGGATGTTCAAAACAGGAGGTATTAGGGGGGGCTGGTGCTGTTTGCTTCCTGTCGTGTTGTTACGTACTTACTGGGCAAAGAGTGGGAGAAGCTGGCAAGCAATTCGCATAGTCTCATTGTGTGTTACCTGGGAAAATTAATCAAATCCTACGTAATTCATTGAGGTAAGTATATTTATCGCCACAGAAAATGCATCCCAAAGCAAATGAGTCTGATATACTTGATGAGTGAGGTAAAAAATAAACCAATATTTAGAGTAAGAAAATGCAAACAATCTATCTTCATATTAATGGATGTGTGGAAGAAACAGTTGTTACATTAGTTTTTACTTAGTAGAACCAACACAGGATAATTTAATTTCTTGGACCCAAAGTTGCTTGGATGTAGCACCACTACATGATTTAAACCCTGAAAAGTCTGGCTTTACTACTAACTCAAGGATCAAAATTTAACACTATGTCACTATTATCTTTTGAATTGAGATTCATCCTAACTAAAGGTTATTTTCAGGCAATTTAAATTGTTTATTTAAGAAATATACTTTCTCAGTAAATTTCCCTTGCTTCCTGAACTTCCAAATGTCACATCTGAAATGAGTGAACTATGTTAGACAATGATACTACTTCCAGCAGCATTTTGTGTTTTCATGTCTATTTCTCTTCCAGGCATTAACATTCTAGTGATTTAATGTCAATATAATTTTTATTTATGAATTGATATCCTCAAAGTCTTAGTAAATGTCACAAGGTAGACAGTTGATAATCTGTATTTAAACACACACATGTGCACACACACGCACACACACACACACACAAGACAACTTTTGTTCTGCTATTACAAACAATGCTGCTATGAACATAGTTGAGCACCTGTCCTTGTGGCATGATTGAGCATCCTTTGGGTATATATCCAAAAGTGGTATTGCAGGGTCTTGAGTTAGGGTATTTCCTAATTTTCTTAGAAACCATCATACTGATTTTCAAAGTGACTTCCCAGTTTGCACTCCCCACAGCAATGGAGAAGTGTTCCCTGTACCATAAATCCTCACCAGCTGTACAGTTACACAGTGGACTACTACACAGCAGAAAACAATGATATCTTGAAATTTGCAGGCGAATGGATGGATCTAGAGAACACCATAATGAGTGAGATAACCCGGACCCAGAAAGACAAATATCATATGTACTCACTCATAAGTGGCTTTTAGACATAAAGCAAAGAAAAGTCAGCCTACAGTCCACAACCCTAGCGAACCTAGACAGCAAAGAGAACCTTAAGAGAGAGATACACGGATCTAATCTAGTTGAAAGTTGAAAGAGACAAGATTTCCTGATTAAATTGGCAGCATGGGGATCATGGAAGAGGGTAAAAGGATATTGGGGAGGTAGGGAGGAGAGTGGAGAAAAAATACATAGCTCAATAAAAGCAATAAAAAAATCTTAAAACAAATTTTTAAATATCAAAAAAGGAGCCCATGTTTCTCATTTTATTTATTACATTATATCCATTTTTATTTTGACCAAATTATTAGAGAATCAACTATACACAAGGATCATAGAACCCAATGGAAAAACCAGAAATACCCTTTCATAATCCTCAATATCATGAACAGAATTCTCAACTGTGGGCCTCAAGGGATATTTTTATTCTAAAAATAAAGCTTTGCCTCCCTCCACAATGCTATATTAATACCACTCCTTTTACACAGCCTCCCAGTATCACTTCCTTAAGACACTATGCAGATGTTAAAATTTATTTAGTCACTCGAAAATAAGAGTACTGAATATTTGTACTCTGGATTCCACTATGAAGAAGACAGATGAGGCCTCTGAATCCTTGCAACTTCAGTTTTAATGTGGAAAAGTTGAAATAAGTTAATAAATAGGCAAATAATAAATATTTCTAAGTTTTAAGTACTACAAAAACTAACTTATTTAAAGCTATGTGTTGCATTTTAAAACAGAAACTTGTGAAAAAAATAACTTCATGAAAATTTGGAATTTACTTGGGTAAGCAGTTGCCCAACACTTCTTTCCAACAAATCTTCTGCTTGCCATTGTTTAATTTTAATAGCCAGACTTCCTACTTAATCTAGTTTGTAAAAGGAAGGGTGTGGGTTGACTGAAATACCAGAAAAAAAGCAAAAGCACAGGTAAAAGAGCATCTAGCAACTTGGGAGCACAGGACATGTTTTAGAGCAACGGTTTCCTTCCAAAGGTAAATGTAGACAGCAGGAACAGAGAAAAGACAAGGAATGAACAGAGAGTTATTACTCTGAGGGAGGCAGGGAATGTGTTGGTCTTTACCATCCAGAAATCTCAAATGATATTACCAGGTCAAGAAGCTATGCCTAGATAGGCTATAAGCCATAAGGGAGAACTTACTAATATTATACTACTACATGGACATAAGTTAAATCAAGTACTGGTGACTTATTGGTATACATATAGATTAATGCACCTCTTGTTTCTCATCAGAGAAGCTTGTATTTGAAATAGATCAATTAACGGAGACCTACAATTGGTCAAAGTACAGAAAATAAGAGACTGTGAAGTTTCCAGCCCTAAATGGGGCTTATCAAACACCCGCTGCCAAAAACGCATGAATCAGTGCAGAAGAGTGGGCAGAAGGGGTTAAGAGCTAGATCAGATAGATGACTACAAGGAAACAGTGTGCAAATGGATACCACAGTCCTTTCCCACCTGCCCAGACCAGAATAATCATACAGAAACTACATTAATTACAACACTGTTTGGCCAATGGTCCAGGTATATTCCTAACTTGCTCTTACAATTTAAATTTACCCATTTCTTTTAATTTACATATCTCCACGAGGCTGTGGCCTACCTGTAAGGTTCTGGAGTGTTTCTGCTCAGCAGCTACGTGGCATCTCCTTGACCCCACCTACTCTCTCTCTCTCTCTCTCTCTCTCTCTCTCTCTCTCTCTCTCTCTG
>NW_026067907.1:14750568-14800997 GCF_014885135.2 Alexandromys fortis | reverse complement strand
TATATATATAATTTTCTGCCTGGATTTACCCTGCTAAGCCATTGGTCGAAACAACTTTATAAGAAGGACATCTCACATCAATGGTGTCTTCTGATCAAAATAGGGCAGCTCTCATATTAACTCACACTTGTTATGACAGCATGCACAAAAGCTGGTAAAAGCTTAGGACAGACTACATCTCAGCATGGAAAAAAAAAGTGGCACCATGCACCACCCTTAGCTGAGGAACTACTGTAAATGGTTAGCTGTCGGAAGAGTTACTGAGACCATGCTTCAGTGGAAGACCATACATCTAAGAAAGCTTCAGCAGCACACATTGGTCTTTATGGACACAAAGTTTGGTTGGTAGGAAAGGGAGATGGATCTGAGAAGAGTTGAAAGAGGTGGTGAAAATGATCAAAACATGTTTGTGCTAGATAGGGTTTTGTCAACTTTGCCCAAGCTAGGGTCATTTGAAAAGAGGAAACTTCAGCTGAAACAGTGTCTTCATCAGATTGGTATGTAGGCAAGTCTGTTGGAGACATATTCTTGATTGATAGTTGATGTGGGAGGACTTGATGTGTGTGATGTCACCTCTGGGCAAGGGCTCTGGGTCTTATAACAAAGCAGGCTAAGTAAACTGTAGAAAATAAGCCAGTAAGTAACGTTTTCCGTGGTTCTGCTTCAGTTCTTGACTCTGGGTTCTTTGAGTTCCTGCCCGACTCCTGGAAGTGATAGGCTGTAAACTGTAACATGAACCAACAAGCAACCCTTCTCCAATAGAAGCTCCAGAAATGTAGTAGTTAGAAATGATAATGTAACCCACAGATAAAGAGCATGGCATACAGAAAACAGAGATGTGGTGAAGCTCAGGTGGGATAGCACTGAATTGAGCTATGTAAAGAGTGTCCCATTTTGCATCAAGGAGAGACCACTGAGTTCCTAACCCTACCAGATAAACTACTGGAAGTTCATTGCTGCTAAGGGTGGCAGAGTAACTTTTCTTTTGGGATATGACTACAGGTGCGTTGCTCATGCCCCAATGGGAGAACACATAATTATGTGAATATTTGAAGCATTAATTGGACTTAGAGGGTATTATTAGGAAATTAAAAATGGGGTATGAGGCTAGAAGGGAGTGAGAATCAAAGAGGAGTTGGTGGGAGAGAGTGGTGGATGGGTATGCTCAAAAGATATTGTATAAATGTATTGAATTTTCAAGGAATAGAAAGTATTATTTGAAAAAATAAGGAGAGTGTCATTTTGATTTCCTACTACAGTAAATGTTACGATTCCAATAGAAAGTAATTTTAAGATCAGGTTTTTTGAAGTTACAAAGAAATATTGAGTTGCTATGAGGAGGTAGTAAGGGCCGCCCTGGTTTTGATTGTGCATAACAATGATCCATCTCTGTACTACACGGTCTTCTTCTTTTGCATGTAGATGAAAGAATTTTCATTTGACTTTTCAGGATCCTTAAAAGTTTATTTTCAGTCTTAGACTTAAAATCTCTAAAACTGAAGTTAATATGTGGGCTTTTCACAATTTTGGAAGAAAGGACTAGGTTGTCTTCTATTTCCTGTTCTTTCTCAACCCTGTTTATCCTTTGGCAGAGTTGGGTTAGCTACTTGAGTTTTGAAATCATTCTTTCTACATTCATTTATGTTGAAATAGAGAAAACACGGTACAAAACACAGTTTTTTAAAGCTTTTGACAGATATTGTTCATGAATTTCAGATAGAAGTTGCTTCCTGTCCTACTGGTCTTTTACTTACATGTTATGGTTTTCTGATTTGGGGTGGGGTTGTATGTGTGTATTTCTGGTTATTTTTTATTTTTGTTTGTTTGTTTGTCTACTTGTTTTCTAAAGAGAGCGACACAGAAAGAAAGGGTGTAGAGTTGGGTGACTGAGGAGGTGTGGAGAATCTGATAGGTGTTGGGGAAAATTAAGCCAACAGCAGAATAGATTTCATGAAAAGTGTTTTTAATTAAAAAGAAAAAAATGTTGCTTTTTTCTGTTCTATTTGGAAACTGTAGAATGGCTAATATCAAAGTGATTTCATATATGGTTATTGGTGTACACAATAACTGACATCTACAGAGAAATACATCAGATCCTTTAGGGTGACATGCCAAACTCCATGCATTTCAACTTGTCTTCTCTAAGTGTGAGGCTATATTAATTAGCCAACAGTAGACTGAGGAAGAATGAACAAAACTGCTTCCAAGCTATCCTTCCTTGGATACTAATATTATTGTGTTTTATTTATATATTGAATTTTTGACTGTAAAGGAGCTAAGTACAGAGAGACATTTCATTATATGGGCTGCTAAGCTAAACCAGCATTTATATTATAAAGGTATCTTGACTTCAGAATTTGGGTCTAAGGATAAGTTGCTTTGGAAAAGAGGTTCTTCTTTTGTTCTCACAGAAGATGAGAACCTGTGGGTTGGTTCTAGATCAATATGGTATGATAGACCATGCCCTCCTGAAAGGTTGCTGTAAGCACCCCCAAAAAATTACTTCACCCAACTGCTGACTGAGATGAACATAGCACACAGGATACACCATGAAAGACCTGATTAACAATTAGCAGGAAGCAGTATGGACAAAACTATGCCTATATTCTTAAATATTAGGCTGTCTTTAAAATTGGTATCTGAGAATTTGTTATACATTTTAGATTAAATTGCCTGTCAGATGCATCCATTGTTAATGTTTTCTTACAGCACATATTGTCTTTGTTACTTTCTTGATAGTGTCTTTTGATGTGAATAAATTTTAAATTTTGCTTAAATTTCACTTTTTAAATTTCTGTATTATTAATGTGCTTTTCCTATTGCCAATGTAAGCCATAGAGTTTACTAATGTGTTTACTATAAAGATTTCTAAAATTTTGGCTCTTATTCTTAATTTATAATATACTTTGAATTTAATTTTATTTATCAAGTTAAAAAGGTTATAGAAGTCTACAATCAGACATCAACATTGATTTATTTTATTACCATTTATTAAAAAATAATTATTTTTCAAGTTGAATTGCTTTTGCTTGTTTAACAAGGATTAATTTACCATGATGTTAAATAATGTTAAATCTTTTTTATTGATTCTCACCTCTATTCCACTGATTTAGAAGTATGCAGAAATATTAATATCACCAGTAATTCTGTAGAAGGTCCTAAATCAGGAATTTTTCATGATACAACTTTTTCAAAGGCTTTACAGCTATCCAGTGTCCTTCACATTGATATAAAACTTTAATATCAGCTTGTTGATACCAGAATGGTGGATTTTAAGAGCACTGCAGTGAGTTTATTCTTTGAAATTGACACTTCTGTGGATCAACAAGAATGATTAGTATCACTTAAAAATTAGAGCTGAAACCTGCAAAAGGTCTCAGGTGACCCTAATCAGCATAAACATTATCAGTGATAAAAAGGACATGAAGACCTAAAAAGAAGAAAGAAGTGAAAAATATCAGTGTTAATAAATGTACTTTAGCTTATAGAAGAAAACAATTGAAAGTAACCATTGGGAGATTACAATTTTACTCATAAGAGAGCAAATCTACTGTGGTCAAAGCAGAAGGTAGGTTTATGGGGGGTGCTTAATGGAATGAGAATAGAGAACATAAAGGCCTTGTCAAAATATTTAATGAAATAAGACTTTGGCTAATTTCTTATTTTTAGAAAGAACTGGAGAATTGAGTGTATTAATTTGCTTCTAAATGCATAAATTCACAAAGTAAGTCAAATTCATAGCTAAGCAAGAATGTTTGGAACAGGCTGATATTTTCCATGGTGGATATAATATAAAGATGACTGAAGTGTCCATATACAAATTCTGTTATAAGTATTTAATCACAAAGCTAAACTTTGCTTAGAAGTTCAAAGAAACAAATAAGGCATCATTATAGAAATAAAATTCATCATTTTTTTCTTTCTTCATGTAGCTTTGCATTTGGATTGGTATAAGTTAACCCTTTGCAGAGACGCATTGTTATGTTATAAGTCTGGTTTTAATTTGAAAATACTAAAGCTAATACATAATAGACAAGCATAAATCGTTATGCCTCACTCTGGAGAATATCAACTAAAAGAAGACAATGCTCTAGTTACTGCTATTTTCTCAAAAACAAGAGCAACAGGTTCCCTGTGCAACCTAGACAGGGGCAAACTATCATTTATGACATGTGATCTGTGTGTCCAGGAACAAAGACAGAGAAATGTACCAAGTTGAAGAGATATTCATTTCTTGGAAAATTGCTATTAACTGGAATTCAGTGAAATGCTACAAAAAAGATAGTTTGTGTTTTCTACAATTAATTAATTAAGTTAAACCAAAAAAAGAGCCAGAAGTTTAAAAGAGAAAAATAGCCATCAATATTTGACAGCTTCCACTTAAAAATTAATTTTTTATTCTGCTTTTGGAATGAGTGACATTGAAACAATCAACTCACACAGATTGCTTCTGCTCATGGGATGCTGCCTTGTGAGTGACTATAAAGTACTATATAGAAAATTGGCTTTGGGCCTGTGACCGGGCAATGTGAGTTAAGTGGTTGCTTTTCTAAAAATCTATGCACAACCACAACAGAATATCAATAGATTTAAAATCCAGTTAGAATCACGATTCATGAATTACTAGATGTCTAGCCATGTTAATCAGATTGTATTTCTAGAATACAAAATGAAAAGTTGAACAACATTTTTCCTCCTCGCCAGGCCTTTAAGGAGACATAAGAACCCTGAAGATAAATTCCTGTGTATTAAAAATGTTCTGGATATGTGACATGAAACTTCAGACAGCAGGGGATCCAATTCGGAATAATCAGTGGAAATTAAAACTAGTTAAAAGATTCCTGAACTGGAGTGGCTCAGTGGGAAAGGGCACTTGTTCTGTAGGTGTGAGGAACTGAGTTAAATTTCTGGTTCCCATGTTAAAAGACAGGCATTGTTACACATGTATATAACCCTGTAGCATTGTCGTAGCTACAGGAAGACACAAAGAATTCAATGGTTAGCTAGGTCTACCTCAATTAGAAATTTGCAACTTAGTGAGAGATACTGTATCAAGGCCATAAGGTAGAGATCAGTAGAAGATACCCAACATCCTGCTTTGACCTCCATATATTCATACAGGTGCATGCTCCACACACTCACACTCATGTGTGTGTAGCACATACAACACACACACATACACATATACATATAGTTATTAACGGCTCCTTGGCAGATGAAAGAAATGTGGTTGTCTGTGTACCTTAATTTTTAAGCTGAAGTTTAATTAATTTTATAATGAACTGTAGTCATCTCTGCCTCTCCCTTTGCTTCCCCCACTTCCCTCCTTTTCTATTGGCGCCCTTTTCCCTCAACTCTTTGTATTTTTGTATCTTCTTTTTGTCTGTGACTTACAGAGATTAATTAGAGTTTTTTTTTTTTTTTTTTTTGTTTAAGAGTGTGGGAGACTACTTACTGGAGAAAGGGCAATTTACCAGGGGCTATCTCTGGAGGACAAAATGATCCTCTCCCAGTAACCACTAATTAATTAGCAATAGTTTCTCTGGGAAGGGTGAGACCTTACTGATCATCTTGGATCCTTGATGGGATGTTGAGGGGTCCAGTTTTGTCTATAACCACAGTTGCTGTAGTGAGTCTGTGACCACAATTGCTATGTCACGTTAGAAGACAACTTTTTTTTTTTTTTTTTTTTTGGTTTTTCGAGACAGGGTTTCTCTGTAGCTTTGGTGCTTTTTGATGCATGTTTCTACATCCTTTGGCATTTCATTGTTTCTGCCCCTCTTCCTTGATGTTTCCTGAGCCTTAAAGCCTCACAATTTAGGGTCAAACAATCCAACATCACTTATTCTCAATACTTTGGCAAGTTTGGGTGCCTTAGTGTTTCGTTTCTGTTGCTGTGATAAAGACCACAACCCAAAGCAACTGGTTTATTTTAGCTTACAGTTGTAGTCTGGTGAAAGAAGGGTTTATTTTAGCTTACAGTTGTAGTCCACTATTAAGGAAAGCCAGGGTAGAAACTTAATGCAAGAAGCTGGAAGCAGAAACCATGGATGAATGAATGCTGCTTACTGACTTGCTAGATTATTTTCTTGGTTAGCACCACCCACAGTAGTTTGAAAACTCTTATGTAAATCATTAATCTAGAAAATACTCCCATAGGTTTGCCCACAGGTCAGTCTTACAGAGGCATTTTCTCCTTCAACTGATGATCTCTTCACTATGATGACTCTAGCTTGTGCAAAGTTGGCAAAACCTAGCCAGCACATAGGGGTTTCTGTGTTAACTACCATCCACTGCCATAAGAAGCTTTCTTGATTAATTCTGGCTGTAGCATTAATTTATGGATATAAATATGAGAATTTTATGGGGCACCTTGACAATATAACTACAAGCAACACAGTAGTAGTAGGCTCCCCCTAAGACCTATGATTTCCCCATCTAGAGACTTCTGACCAAAGTACAGAACCAAACATTAATTTCCTCCAATGACACAGAGCTCAAGTTCAATAAAAACTTAATTGGTTACCCCCATGATAGCCATGCTACTGTTGTAGGAAAGAACACATCTTGAAATGTCATTATTATAGCCTCCAGGGTTCACTGAATAAGTGATGAGACTGGATAAGACTGTTGATGACTTCTTCCATAGTAGTCATCATAGTACCTTCTGGCACTATGAAGACTGCCTGGTAGGAGAAAGCTTCTAGATCAGCTCTAGCTTGATTTATTCTTGTCTTTTGACTGAAGTGTATGTTGTATTCTGCATTGGGGTCTTACCACTAATGTCTGATGGGCAACCAGGAGCAGTGGCAATAAATGTATTATTTTTAGAAGCTCTGTGGTCCCCATGGCCAACAACTCATGTGGGAAATGTCCCATACTGAGATTTTCATTTAATTGCCCATGGTTTCTTGGAAGAACAATATTTTTGCAGAAGGTACTTTGATTCAGGAGCATGTGTTTTATTAATTACAAAATAGGAGGTTTTCACATGTCCTTAATTTTAGTTACCTTTCTCTTCTCCACCTTATTTTCCCATCTTCTCATTAGTTCCTGCTTAGATCTTTGACCCCATTTCCCCTTACCCCCATCCACCCCACCCCCAAGTTCCCAGTTTTTGCCTGGCAATCTTGTCTACTTCCCATATGCAGGCAGATGACTATGTTTTTCTTTGGGTTCACCTTCTTATTTAGCTTCTCTAAAATCACAAATTATAGGCTCAATGTCCTTTATTTATGGCTAGAAACCAATTATGAGTGAGTACATCCCATGTTCCTCTTTTTGGTTCTGGGTTAGATCTTTGAATACCCAGCAATCAGCTTTACTTTTTTTCCATTGTGTTCTACTTCCCCACTCCTGCCCTCTACTGGCCAACTTTAATACTTCTGGCTGTTATGAATATGTAATGTTAAAGCACACTGTAAGTTTGTAGCAGTGATCCTTACATAAGGATGACCATGCACTGTTTGTCTTTTGGAGTATAGGTTACTTTATTCAGTATATTTTTTTCCAGTTCCATTTTCTGAAAATTTCATAATTTCATTCTTCTTTACTGCTAAATAAAATTTTGTTCTGTACATTGTATATATGTACTGTATTTTTCATTGACCATTTATCAGTAGATATGCATTTAGGCTTGTTCAACTCCCTGACTGTTATGAATAGAACCACAATAAACATGAAAATACATGTATATATGTTATAAAACATGGGGTCCTTTGAGTATATACCCAAGAGCACTAGAGCTAGGACATTTGACATTTCTACTTTAGCTGTTTTGGGGAACCTCCACACTGATTTCCATATTGGCTGTACCAGTTTACACTCCTACCAATAATGGAAAGAGTTTCCATTTTTACAAATTCTCACCAGAATTTGTAATTATTTGTTTTCTTGATATTTCCCATTCTGAATATAATTAGACTATGGAATTCTCAGGCTCTAATGATGCATCTACATTCATATCTCCCCCTTCAAAGGCTCAGGAATCATTGTTGTAAAGGGGACAGAAAGAGGATAAAAACCAGAGATCATGGATAACTACAAGGAAACAGTATTTTCTGGACATAGTAGAACAGGTCCATTTATGAACTCATAGTTGTTATGAAAGCAACCATAAAACCTGTGCAAGGTTAAGATTGACAAAAATCAGAGGCTGGGAGAATAGGAAGGGACAAAGTCTTATCTTTAGGTGATAAGATTACAGTAACTGATAGCTGCTGTGGGAAGGAAAGCCACTTATTATTTTGGCGCCCTACATGGGGCTCGAACCCATGACCCTGAGATTAAGAGTCTCATGCTCTACTGACTGAGTTAGCCAGTCAGAACAGAAACTTCTGTCTGCATTGCTTTTTGTTTTGCTTTGTTTTGAGTGCTGACAGTGGATGACCATAGACGAGAGAGTATCAGAGCAACACAAATTGTACTAGATGAAATTTTTTACAAATAAGGACACAAACTTGAGGGGATAGGAAAGGAAAATAGATCTTGCTGGAGTTGGGGAGGATGAACCTGATCAAAATCTATTATGTAAGTCTAATTTTTTTTAAAAAAATTAAGAAATGCTTTGAAGAATTTTTAAAATTTTTGTTATATTTAAGAATATTTCTTCATCTAAATTTTCCCATATTCTTTGCCTTGATTCCTTCAACTGCATGGCCTCTCTTTAATTGACTATTGTTGCATACATATATGTAAATGAAAATGCTTATATATTCTTAAATATAACCTGTGTAATATTGCTTTATGCATGTTTCCAGGGTTAGTCATTTGATATTGGATAACCAGCTAGTATGCTCATTTCTGGGAAAGACTATTCCTCACTCTTAGCATTCCTCGATTGCCTATAATCCCATGTGCATAGTTGAAGCCCTGTGGTGTTTCCCACATCCAAACTGAGATGTTTATTATTGTCCTTGATCAGTTTAGGCAGTCATGGTAGTAGATTTTTTATTAATGTAGCTTTCTGATATTCTTAAGAAATACAGTCTCACAGCAAATTCCCTGATCTTGTAGCTATTACAGTTTTTCTGCCCTGCTGTGTGGTAATCTTTTTGTACACTGTTAAGAGGTATCTTTGCCAAGGTGTCTTCTGACCAGTTTAATAAGAAGCTGAATGGCCAGTAATTATGCAGAAGAGAATTGGCAGGACTTCTGGGGTAGAGAGAAGAATGATAAATAAATTTAGGTAATCAGGAGAACCAACAGCCAGCAATATAGGGAGTAAGTCAGACATAAAGAATGAGAGGTAAAAGTCATGTGGCAGAACAGAGATTAATAGAAGCAAGTTAATTTGAGTTATAAGAGCTAGTTGGAAAACAGCCTAAGCTAAAGGCCAAGCTTTCATTATTTGCAGGCTGGTAGTCCAAGAAAGTCCAGTAAGGAAGCTTGCCTCACTGTCCTCTCTTCCTCAATGTTTCCTAAACTTTATATGTGGGCATTATTTTGTAGATGCATCCATTTGGACTGAGATCCACAGCTGTATTTTGATTGGTTGTGTTTCCATTTGGAGAAAAGAAAAGTTTCTTTTGGGGTAAAGACCTCACTTATCTGTGGGTGTTGAGAACAAATGTTTAGAATATGGTTAGCGAGTATTCTGGTTGAGTAGAGTGGTGGTTATAGGTTCTTCTCCAATATTCATGACTTCACTAGTCCTGGGCAGTTGGCCAGAATTCCAGTACCATTCATGATTTCTCCCTTGTTGAGCCAGACTTGTGTCAAGTTAGAGAGCAGTTCATTACCTGTAAGTTATGTGTGGCACTGTTGCACCCTTTGAATTATTGTTCCATACTGGTCACTGTTGTAGTTCATAGATATCACAGCTGGGTAGGGTTGTTGGATGCTTCCCTCCTTTGAAGGTCTTACATTTTCCTGGTGGCCAAAGATGTTAAAATTTTTTATTAGCATTTTAAGTCATTTTATAAATATTCATTACTTTTTTATATTTCTTTTGGGAACTTCCTATTCAGTTCAGTATACCATGTTTTTAATTGGGTTGTTTATTTTCTAAATATCTAAGTTTTAAAAACTCTTTCCATATTATGGCACCAATCTCCTGTCAAATGTATAGCTAACAAAGATGTTCACACAGTCCTGATTATTTTCTTGTTTTAAAATTATTTAACATTTTTGTACATTTGTAAAATTAATTTTATTAACTTCACCTTCCATTCTCATCCATCTCTCTTATCCTTCTCCCATTAGTATCCTTATTCGTAAGTGTTCCTTTCCTATGTTCATGTCTTTCTTTTTTTTTTTTGTTTTGTTTTTCAAGTGAGGGTTTCTCTGTAGTTTTGGAACCTGTCCTGGAACTAGCTCTTGTAGACAAGGCTGGCCTCAAATTCACAAAGATCTTCCTGCCTCTAACTCGCGAGTGCTGGGATTAAAAGTATGTGCCACCACCACCTAGCCCATGTCTTCTTTTAATTAAAACCAGTTACTTGCCTAAAGGGGGGTAATGAGTTTTCTAGTGCAGCAAGGCTAATTTATCTGTGGTGACCCACTGAAAAAAAGTGACATATCTACCCTGACAAGCATGGGTTGCCTATAGCCTCTCTGGGAAGGGTAAGACTTTATGGTCACTTACCTCATTCATAATGGACTGTAAAAGGACCTAATCTTGGGTAGGCATCCATGATTTCAGTAAGTTCATGAGTCCAAGGTCTATGTCATATATACAATATACCTTTGTACTATGCATCTCTCCATCCTAAACTGTCATATTCTTTCTTCCTCCACTGCTGCATTTTAATACCACAATATATCACAATTCTTTCTTAGCTGAACACTGGCGTTTTCATCACTGACCTTGTTCAGATTGTATGGTATGTGCTGGTATGCAATTTATTCTACTGAGGACTCTAATTGGGAGGAGTGGTTGTTGGAGGAACTGTGTGAACTTGGGGACTCAGAAATCTCTCAGGTAGTGTATGTGTCTAAATATCTGTCACCAAGCCAGCCCATTACAAATAACTTCAATTACTCTGGAACTAAATGGCATGTCTCTGAGTGCACATAAGCAGACAAGAAAAGTAATGTTTTATAATCAATGAGACTATATTTGGGGTAAGTTATATGAATAATGCTAACATATTTTTGAAGAATTTATATTTTTAAGCCACAGGGACTTGTGATTTGTGAACTCTGTTGGCTTTTTTTTTCATTACGATGAAGGAATAAAATAGAGGTTATCAAACAATGTCAGAAAAAAAACATTTTATAGAGAAAGGTAATGGAAGATACCTTTAGAGGTATCTGAGTGAATTTTGGCTTCCTCTTCTTTGTTTAAACACCTACATGTACTGAACAGACTCTGCTGGGTTGAGTTCTCAGTATAACTCACAGTCTGTCTGTTGAGTACTGAAATTCTTATAGACATGATGGATAAAGAAGAGTGAAAACCCAGACAAGAGACTAATACATGCCAACACATGAATACACATGAGGTGCCCATGCTAGTATGTGGGAAATAAGACAAGTAAATCTGCATCTATATTTCAAAGGAAATATATGTATTGAAAGGAATGAGGAGAAAGGGGTGTGTTGCAGGTAGAAATGACAAAAACTGTGGTGTGTTTTAGAAACAAGCATTTCTTCTGATGCATGATACTTCAGGGGTGTGTGGTGGTGATCTGAGGAGCAAAGAGGATTGCAGACATGCCTATGGAATAGATGAGGTATATTAAAAAATTTGAAGTTTGTGACACACTCAAGGTACATACCATTATGGTTTGAAGCATTAGAATGAAATAGTAAAGTTGATTGGTTGACGCTTGCAGTATTTAGAAGAGGAAGATGTGGATGTGGGGAGACCTGTTGTACTGGTACAAACAACCAAGGGCACTGATGCTAGTAGCTTTTCTTGAGACAAGGTAGTGGTTTCAAGAAGTGGATTTGTTCCAGATCTTTACACACAAGCACTTTTCTCCTATGTTACATTGGAGCAACCCCACTCTAGCCCCTGCTCTCTATATGACCTTATAACCTGAAGTTCCCCAGCCATATGGCAGCCTAGTTCTAAAAAATTCGAAAGATAAGTTGAATTCTTTTACTTTTTAGTATGGCAGAAATTGAGACATCAAAAACTGGGTCAGTGAATATTGTCAAATTGTCAAATAGCCACGAAAGATTCATATAATAGTTGGTGAATAAAGAGAAAAAAGTCCTTTGGTTAATCAGCAAACGGTAGACATGAAATGGAAAGTTGCGAAGAGAGCTGTGACACAGGGCAGCATTTGAGAGAGGCAGTGTTGACTTATCATTTCTTCATTTACACTTAGATTGTTACAACAGAACATCTGCACAAACACTTCCTTTCAAGTATACCAATAACGAGCAGTTACTAGAATTTGCTTTCACTTTTAGCTATGACCCTCCTGTCCCTTGTTACCTCTCTCAGCATTATTGTTGCCTTGGACCACATGACTTAAGAACCACATTGAGATAATTAATAGCATAATTAAAAGACTTGAGTTCTCTGAGTTTTAAAATGATTTCTCTTATTACTTAATTCTTCCATTTGGAAGGAAGGACACAACAGTCTTTTCAAGATCATGGTACGTTTCAGTATGACATCAATGTGTCTGTCAAGTCTTTAGAAATCTGTATTTCCACTAACAAAAGCATTATGTGATTAATAAAAGAAGAACACCCAGCCTGGTTGAAGCCTTGTAAAAGGGTGAGTCTGTGCTTCAGTTAAAAATACATTATACTGTTACTGATTACACTGTCTTATTGAATCTTATGCTGGTTATGGAATAGACCATAAGAAATGACTGTTCCATTTGACAGTAAGCTTAAAAGCATGAGGATGCTCAGATTTAATGCTCAAACTCCCGTCTTTTTGGAACAAATAGGCTCCTACAGTTTGAAGAGTCTGGAGTTACTAAATGGAACTGAAAGCATCTTAGGGCTCCTTGTTGACACCACATGGTCATAAACCCTTCAGACTCTGCAAAGAGGTCGTAAAGCAAATTGCTTCTTCACAAGTAAACCGATTAAACAGAGACAGAGTTTAGACATCTTGGAGCCTAATGAGGTTGTTTCAGGGAAATGATGCCCCTATTCTAGAACAAATAATAAATTTTTGTTATGTGTGAGAAATAGAATTGCTCACAGGAAGAAAATCAAGGGCCGGTGTTGGCACCGTGCTCTGTTTTCAGTAACACAGGCTTAGAACCAGGAGCTTCAGGATTCTAATCCGATGTTAACTGAATGATCTTGAACAATTAAACTAACCACTATGCTTCTCGTTTCTTCTTGTAAATAAAATCTCCTCTTCCAATAGACATTTGTTGAATAAATATTTTTAATAAGCGTTCATTTTGCTTTTCCTGGGATATGGGAACAAAATCCATTCACTTCAGATAGAGCAATGATGGCAGGCCAAAGAAATGACTCCTCCCTAGAGTAGTTTGAGGAACAAATGTGGAGATTACTGAGAGAAGCATGGTTAAGAAGTTACTTATGTGAGGATGGATGTCTAGTACTATTCCTGACAAACAAACCTGCCTTTCATATAGTCCGACTGCATTTATTAATTATGCAGTTATATTTTTTGGTGTTATTATTTGATCAGTGTTATGGTCCAATTTCTCATTTGCGTATTTATTCTTCCATCTAAACTTCACTCTCTTCAAAGGTAAAGATCCTCAAACATGTACATCTTTGTATTTTCATCATTACTTTCCACAAAACAGAAGGCTGGTTTTAATCCACATGTTCGTCCATCAATTCATCATTTAACAGTGTGGGTCCCATGCCCATTAGGTGGCACATTCTGTTTAGGTATCTCGACTACATTAGAGCACCCAGAGATTATATTCATATTGATCTCATTCACTTATATTCTAATGGGAGGAGAATGAAATACAGTCAGGTGCTGCATAACATTTTGTTAAACAAAGGGAATATAGATATAGACACCAGAAGCTCCTTAAGATTATAATGGACATGAAGAAATCATGTTTCTGTAATGTTAATAAGATGATATGCAGCTCATTGTGGTGTAAATAACCTACTTAATTGTGTAGTCAGCCATATAAAAGTACAGCATATACAGTTTTGTAAAGTATATCATATGTGATAAGGTTAATTAACTTTTATGCTACAGGATTTGTGTTTGTTTTGTTTGTATTTTGAGACAGGGTCTCTCTTTGTAACAGGCTAGTCATCCTGGAACTCACTCTGTAGACCAGGCTGGCCTTGAAATCATAGATATCCACTTGCCTCTGCCTCCTAAGTGCTGGGATTAAAGGTATGCACCACCACTGCCTGGCTTATGCTACAGGTTTATACATTTACTACATGTATTTTTAATGTATCCTTGAAAATGAAATATATATCCCCTTCCCAGTAGGATCCATGTATATCTTTCTTAGGGTCCACCTTGTTACCTAGCTTCACTGGGGTTGGTGTGGAGAAGAAGGGGAAGGGTGAGGGGGGAGGAGGACGGGAGAAGTGGAGGGAGAGGAGAACATGAGGGAATGGGAAGGTCGAGTTGGGGAAAGGACAGAGAGGGAGAACAAGAAAAAAAATTAGTGATAGAGGGAACCATTATTGGGTTAGCAAGAAACCTGTTGCTAGGGAAATTCCCAGAAATCCACAAGGATGACCTTAGTTAAGACCCTAAGCAATAGTGGAGAGGGTGCCTGATCTGACCCTCCCTGTAATCAGACTGATGGATATCTTAACTGTCATCATAAAACCTACATACAGTAACTGATGGGGGCAAATGCAGAGATCCACAGCTAAGCACTGGGCCGACATCCGGGAGTCCAGTCAAAGAGAGGGAGAAGTGATAATAAAGGACAAAGGGCTCAAGACCACAATGGGGAAACCCACAGATCAGCTGACCCGAGCTAGGGCAAGCTCACTGACTCTGAACTGACAGCTGAGGAATGGGCATAGGACCGAACTAAGCCCTCTGAATATGGGTGACAGTTGTGTGGCTTGAGCTGTTTGGGGGGTCACTGGCATTTGGACCAGGATCTAACCTTAGTGCATGAACTGGCTTTTTGGAGCCCATTACCTGTGAAGGGATATCTTGTTCAGTCTAGATACATAGGGGAGGGCCATGGTCCTACCTTAAGTGATGTGACAGACTTTGTTGACTCCCCATAGGAGGCCTCACCCTCTCTGAGGAGGAGTAGATAGGGGTGGGGTGGGAGAAGGTGATTGGAACAGAAGATGGATCTGAGGTTGGTATGTATAATAAAAAATTGTTTAAAAAAGTAAAGAAATTAAAATTTATAATTTACATGTAAAAAGTATTTATTATGAAACAGTTAAAGATGCATCATCCAGCAGTAGTTTCATACATCATGTGTTTAGTACATTTCTCACTGAATCTTTTTATCTTGAGCTTGATGTAATCTTGTTTTGTTTATCATGACCCTTTGAACACTAGACTAACCCTTGTAGATATGTATAAATACACCATATTATATATATGCACATATATACATATGTGATAGGCTATTATGTATAGGTTTTAAAGTATATTCTGTCATCTTCCTACAGCCATGAAATCATTTTATAACCCATTTCTGAAAAGATATCCCTATTTTCAAGTAACTAAAATAGTAAATGGTGCAAATCATAGACTAGCTGAGACGCTGCTAAATAGAACAATAACAAAAGAGTAGGAGAAGGGAGATCCATAATATAACAGCTTTAATTTGAGTATAAAAGTAGGATTCATTAATGGTTTTATTTTTTTCCCTGAATTCACTTAGGTATGTCCTTTGCCAGCTTCAAAACTTGGCTTTACTCATGTATAAGAGAGCGATGGAACGAAACTTTGGCCTTCTCCCAAAATTCATGGATACACATTCATTTCCCAGAAGAGAACTTTAGATCAATGTCTTCCATATTCATCTATGCAAACTCCAGCAGAAGAAGATAGAAGTAGCCAAAGTATAGCCTAAATTTATGTCGTGCTCTCAAATACAGACAGCTCAGCATCAGGACATGGGCTGAAGGTAAAACTGAGTTTAGTTTGCAAAGCATGACCTTATAAGCCTCACCAAGGTGCAATCAATAACAAGACAGCTGGACATAGGGGTTTTACACATTGGTCAGCTAAATTCAAACCTGAAGGGGCAAGTGAAACTCTAAAGATCATTAGCCAGGTTTGTGATTCTGACTCGAGAAGTTTGGGCCCATAAACCAAAGCACGCATTCAAGGAAGCATCAGTATGACCATTTTTTACTCCTGACACCAAGGTATAGTTCCCGCATGGTTGGCTAGTTGATATTCATGGCTACTGCTAGGTTTGCTGGACTGCACTATGGCCCAGTGTGTTTTGATTTTATGTTTTCTTCTTACTTTTATTCCCAAAAATCTGTAAAGCTTTTGCTTCTATCTCTATCTTTTCTTAATTTTGTACATTTTGTTTCATCTTTCCTTTTCTTTCAAAAGTTCCTGTACAATTTCTTTCTAGTTTTCTTTTGCTTTAGTTTTCATCAATGTTTTTTTTCTTTTCTCCCCATTTCATTTCCTTAAATATTTGTTATATGTTTTCCATATACAAACCCAGGTATTATCTGAATATTGTATCACAGTGTTAAGAAAAGATTGTTGATTATTAAGAGTACATTTTTTTTTCAGAATTGTTTTCTTTTTTGAAGAGTACTGAGACATGTCCACTGTTCTAACTAACCCCTGGAATAGAAGATTCTAGGAGAAGGACCACAGGTGTAAAGTGTGCTTTATCAAGAGACCCTTGTTTCACAGGGGTAAGATAAGCTTTTATATGAGCATGTGTTACACAAGACCACCAAGAGATAATTTTTGTAGCAATTCTCCACTGGAACGTTCTCATTTTTCCTTCTTTGTTTCCATGGTCTGTGGAAAACAGGTTACAGTTATGATGTGGTGGGATTATGTAACCCCTTGAGCTTGGAGTATCTGAATATATTATTCAAATTATAAGCAGGAGATTTGCTAATCTCTTCATCTGTTTTACTCATGCATGTATGTGTGTGTATGTGTGTGTGTATATGCATATAAGTGATACACGTGTGCCATAGTGAGCCTCTGGAAGTCAGAGGACAATTCTCAGGAGTCACCTTGTAGGATACAGAAATAAAATTGAGGTTGCCAGGTCCTCACACAAGTCCCTCTACTGCTGAACCATCTCACTGGTGTGAGACAATTCTGTATTCTGTCAATTATGTTTTAAATAAATGCTGATTGGCGAGTAGCCTGGCAGGAAGTATAGGTGGGACAACCAGAAAGGAAGTACAGGTGGGTCAATGAGAAAAGGAGAATTCAGGGAAGGAGGAAGCCCATTCCTTCCCAGTCCTGCCCAAAATGAAAGACATGGAAGAAGGAAGATGTGACCTGCCCTGCCGAAAATGGTACCAAACCATGTGGCTAATATAGATAAGAATAATGGGCTAATATAAGTTAAAAGAGTTAATAAGAAGCCTGAGCTAATGGGCCAATCAGTTTATCATTAATATAGACCTCTGTGTGATTTTCTCTGGGACATAACAACTGTGGTAACCGGGCAGGACAGAAACCCCAACAAAAAGCAGGCCCTCATGCTACATCTCACCTTGTCTGTTTATTTAAATAAATATAATAAATAAATAAGTGTTACTGTGAGTCATGAACCAGTATTACTTTTCAAAATTTTTGTTGATTTTTAGGTTATTCCATCCCTGATCACTCTGCTAGTTGGCTCCACAGCCTTTTGGCATGCCACCATTATTGTTTGTTTGTTTTTGCTTTGCTGTTCATTGTTTTTTGCATTATCTTGCTCTCCAGCTCAGCAAGATCCTCCTGGCTCATCAGGATACTTCCTGCCAAAGTCCTAAATCCAGCTATGTCTAAGTAAACTCTGGCTCCTTTAATTGAATTATGATATTGGAAACCAACATGTCAATGCTAGTACACAATTATCTTTTTAAGAAAAAGAAAAATCACAGATGATACAAAGTACACAAGATTAGTTGATACTGGTTACCAGTAGGTTAAACCAGAAATTCTCCAGTCACTTGTTCTTTAGAAAACCTTAAAATTAATAGGAACCTCCAAAGCTTTAGTTTATGTGGGTTTTATTTTTTTAATCACTGAGCTAAAAAAAGTTAAAGCTGAAACATTTAAAACATACTTATTTAACACATCAGTTGAATAAAACAACAATAAACTTTGCCGGGCGGTGGTGGTACACGCCTTTAATCCCAGCACTCGGGAGGCAGAGGCAGGCAGATCTCTGTAAATTAGAGACCAGCCTGGTCTATAAGAGCTAGTTCCAGGACAGGCTCTAAAAGTAAAAAAAATTACAGCGAAACCCTGTCTTGAAAAACCAAAAAAAAAAAAAAAAACAATAAAATCAACATTTGCTTATATAATAAAATACTTGTATCCAACACTCTAAACTTTAAAAAGTAAATATTATTGATAATAAACTCATTGTTTTTTATTTCCGTAAATCTCTCTGATATATGGGTGAATAAAAAAAGAGCAAAGTTAGTTCTTCTTTTGTTTGAAGTCTATCGAAAATATCCAGCCTCACACAAACATATAGTTGGGAATGACAATTTGATAGCCTTTTTGTATAAAATTAGAATATTTTTCTATGTCGTCATAAGAAAATGGGAGTGAGAGAAACACTTAGTTGAGTGTATATACCCAATACACGCATACACACGCACACACACACACACACACACACACACACACACACACACACACACACACACACATGCCTTGTGTATCCTCTGGAATTCTCCAGGAACTCTAAAACCTTCTGCAACAACTTTGGAGAATGTTACCCTTAAATATATTACTTTATGTAGTAACATAAAGAGCAAATAACATTTAAGCAAATCTTTACCATGACTTATTCATTGTCTTTTTGGTTTGAGATAATTTTTATAAATTTTTTTTATCTGTTTTATAGTTAAAGGTGAAGTAACATCAACCCTGGAAACAATGACACATGGGGGACAGCAAGAGAAATTAAATAAAGCTTGGTGCTAACAATTCATCTTCGGTGACTGTATTTTTTTTGTTTACTCTTTATGTCTTTGTTCCTATTTGCCCTTGTTCCTTGTAGCTTGTCTTACTGTCACATTTTTCTTTTGACTTGGGTCATCAGAGTGACATGTTTGGTGAGAGGTCACTTGGAGGCATTTTTCGTGCTTTGAATTGGCCATCCATCAGTCACTGCAAATGCTTATGTGAACAATTTTCACCATGAAAACACCTCATGGGGCACTTGAAAGAAAGGAAAGCAGTTTGGCAATAGTGAGAAGGCAGGAGTCCAGCCCAGTGCCAGCTTTCTGGGTCTGTTTCTCCGCTGGAACGACCGAGAGAGATGATGGATGACTGATACCACTCTCAAGTGTCTTTTATCCTTTAGGATAATTTTGCCAATTTTCCAGTAAAGTTAAATGTCCACAGATGTTTGAAATGAAGTCCGCTGATTTGTAACTCAAAGACTTTAACTACCAAATTGTTAAAGAATGTCAGTGGACACTGGCAATTTCACTGTAGTTTCAGCAGAAGACCACTGAGTGTCCCGAAGACACCCTTGTCGTTTCACCCTGGCACTACTTCCTCATGATTTTCTTTGTTTCAGATTAGGAATAAGAATAGAACGCCACCGCTGCTAGTACCAGACTACAGTTTATGTGAATGCATGTGTGGTTTGTGTGTACCTTTCAGTCAGAGAAAAAATTAATATTAGTGAAAAATATTAGTTCATTTTACATTTATTAAAATTACTATGGATACGGTACAGAATTTTATAGCATGTAAAAAAAGTAATTGCTACTCACAAAAATGGACATAAGTAGGAATGAAGAAGATATGGTTATAGATATAGATTAAACATTTGATGAAAAGATAAAGTTACCTTTGTCTCCACTTTGAACCCTCTGTTAATCACATTGCTTATTTTAACTATTTCAACCATTCGCAACAACTTTACGCTCAAGTCTTTAAAATTTTGAGCCTGATTCAATGGTTACTTTTTTATTAATTCATTTCCCAATTATATCTTTTAGTAAAGGCCCGTGTTAATTTATTCTTTGAATTTGTATCCCTTTGAACACAGTGATAACCACATCTATTCACAATCTTAACCTGCGTTTCTCAATACGATTGCAAGCTCGAACACTAAGAAACGTCTAGGAGTTTGGTTTCTACCCACACTAAATGAGTAAGAGTTCCTGGCAGGACCAGGGCATTGTTAATATTTAAAGAAACATTTTAAGAGATTCTATTGCATAGTAACAGTTGATAGGACAATTTTCAACATGGGTGACAAATATGTTTTCATGTCCTGCAACAGTATCAAAAAATCGACAGCTGCCTAGAGAACTATGTTAAGAATGAGCCAAACGTCACACATGAACACAGTTTAAAAACATGGTGAGTGTGTAGTATGTACCTGAATCTCCAGATGGGGAAGCGGTAACTCATATATCAAGTTCCTGATGTCCCTATGATGTTTTTTCGGTTTAAATGAATCAAAGTTTTTTCCATGTTTCTCTGATCTTTATATCACAGGCCTCTCCAAGTATATTTCACAAAGCTGGGGGCTTTATCTAAGTCATTTTGTTAGGACTTTTTCTGAAGGATGAATTGTAAGATTGAATAATATACAATAATATTTGAAGACACAGATAGGAAGAACACAATCACACACACACAATTTAAATATTTACAAAGTGACTGTGTATTTACTTTAGCCACAGCAGAAATTGTAATGAAAAATTTGCTCATGCTGTTACCAATATATAGTCAAATCTAATGAACTCAAAAGGGGAAAAATCTTCCTTGTATCTCCACCTCTGCTAGTTGCCCCTACTCTGTTTTGGCTTATTCCTGAGTTGTTTTATTTTAGTAATTACTTTATTTCTTTATAAGGATTCTGAAAATGCTGAGAGATTTGTGTACCCTATCTTGTATATTTGCAAAATTCTCATAAAAAATCAATTACAATGAGTTATTACTATTGATATTTGATCTTTGTCAATTCCACTCCATCGTCCGTAACACTTTCTAGTTCTGTTTCAGCAATGACTTTAATCACAGAATTTGAAACAAAGGCTTGTCATAGGCTATCCTAATGGTCACACCACCACTAAAGTAGATCTTCTATATACAGAGAAACATATTTGGGAAACATGGCCTCCAAGAGAAAGGATTAAGATTCATCCCCTAGTTGATGCATCTTATCTCTACTTTATCTTATGGACAGTATCTCATAATTTATAAATCAAGTCAGTTTGCCTTAATAAATTTTATACTTATAATAACCTGTTAGGTCAGTTACCCATTTACAGATGAGTCGACAGAGGTTTAAGGAACCAAAATAGCTTGTCTCATATAGCTTATAAAATACTAATTAAAATTATAGTTATGGCTAAAGTGTCACAGGTTTTTCTATTCCTATAGGAATATGCATTCCTTATGCAGGACATTTTCAAATTAAGCGAAAGACAAACCATAACACTTATAAACCCAGGATATTGTGCATTTTGCTATTATGGCAAAGGAGAAAACAGAGTGGTTAAGGCATGATTTTTAGTTTTGTTGCACTAGACTGATCCTGAACATTTATTATTTGTTCATTGTTTGTGTAGGTTGTAAGATGATGGAAATTTTATTTAAAATAACTGTCTTGCCTACTTTGAGAAAAATACCACATTGGAAGAGATAACTATCTTTGTCCTAATAATTTACCTCATTGGGAATTTCTTTTATGTGGATAATAAGCTCCCCCTCCTTTCATACATGACCATTCCCAGTAGTATTTACAATGAAGATTTGCAGTTTTGGGAGGTGTTGTCATATCCTGTATATGGCAGGTGTTAAACATCTTAAGGTCAACATTTCAAAGAAACATCTGACTTTTTATGCCCAATAGAACTTGCATGTGTTTTCTCATGCCCTTGAATTAACCATGCATGCAGAAAACGCATGTGCAAGCCATATGGCAAGCGATGTCTATGTCGTTTCCTAGAATCTTTCCTACAAGCGCCTGGTTTGCATACCAGAGAAATGAGAGCTGAATCCTGTAAGGACTCAAATACTAGATTAAGACCAAACGCTGAAATTATGTTTAAAACAAAGACACTCAAGGGTACCTAAGTAATTCTTGCAGTCAGAACACTAGGAACAGAAGCAGGGATGTTAACGCATTTGAAACTCTCCATTAAAGAATGACTAAATGTGGCCTTTCACTAGAATTATCTCAGGCAATAATAATCTGCCAACAGAAACAAAGAAACTGCGTGTCCGCGGATTTAGTACTTTCTGCTAGGAGTCAGGACTCATATCTCCTGAGGAAGTGTAGCTTTGGGGTGATATATTTGGTTCACTTTACTGGCTATGTACTTTCTCATTAGCCACAGGCTTTAACACTTACCGTTGTGTTAAACACTCTCCAGTACATACATTAAGGCTGCCAAGCTGATCCCTACCAGCATTGAGTTAATAACTCCTGTGGGTGGCCAGGCTTGCTGTAATAGTCACCTCCCTTATGTCCCGTGCAATTTTCAGCTAAATTAATTTGGGTCTAGTTTCTCATTCAGAGTAAATTAGTCATGTCCTTAGAATTACACTTTATCTTCTTTGAACAATATGACGTTTTAAATGTTAAGATACATTCACTGTAGAAAATAAAGTGTTACATCATGATACCTTCATATCTATATATGTATATATATATATATACATATGATGTTTTTTGTTCATGTTCATTATGTATCTTAACAAAATTCAGTGAAATCAAGTAGCTTTCTCTATTTAATGTGTTTTCATGTCACCATTACCTATCAATTCATTATTTCTAAAAAAATTAAGCAAAGTAAATCAATAATCAACATTTATTAAGTGTTTAATCTTATCGACTATGCTTGGTTTGAGAGATGGATTTGAAATTTAAATAGCAGAGTCAAAGAGTCCTCAGTGAAAAGATATTATGAGATAATTGGCCTTGACTTTTTAGATAAGGACTGTTCCAAAATGAAGTAGAAATCAGAGGCAAGGGCGTAAGACACACCAGGTTAGACACAACTAGGGAGTCCTAAGAATTCTACTGTAAGGAGGGTGGAAATGTCTCTATGGTATCCTACCACTAGCTAGGGAGCTATTAGCATTTGATAGCTTTTGGGAGAGGAAGAGTCAGATTGTTTTTTTGTTTTAGTTTTTGAATCATGAGACTTCAGGTAGGCTGGATACAAACCAAAGCAGCCCTAAATCGCAAGACGTGAGCAACTAGGCTTTATAGAAAAAAACAAACAAACAAACCAGAAGGAATCTTAAAGTTAAGTGGGAAGGGGTGGGGTAGATTGAAAAAAGTGGTTAGGGGCTGTCAGTCATGGCCCATGCCTTTATTCCCAACACTCTGGAGGAAGAGGTAGGTGGATCTCTTTGAGTTTGAGTCTACTCTACAAAATGAGCTCCAGGACAGCCAGAGTGGTTACACAGATAACCCCTGTCTTGACTGCCCTCCCCACTCAAAAAAAAATTTGGTTAGGGCAAGTTTGCTGGGGAGTAAATATGTTCAAAATGTATTATATTAAAATCCAAAAAATTATTAAAAATTCATTTTAAAAATAAATCCCACTGTATATGGAACACTATCAGTAATAGAGAAAGGGAGAAAGGAGTGGAGGCAGGTGGTGAGTTTGCAAATGGCAGATTATAAAGACCCTTGAAAATTAAGGCTGGAATAATTCACAGGTTTTTATTGTCAGGAAAGTTTTATCTTTTTTTAAAAAAAAATTAAAGTAGAAGGTGAACCTTCTAGGAAGGAAAGTGTGATTGAGGAAAGGGGATGATCAAGAGATAGTAAAAGATAAAAGTCAATTTCATACATATACAAGAAAGTCAAAATGAAACACTTTATATAAGTAATAAACACTGGTGAAAAGTATAAAATTGTCATGTTTACTCGGGTGAAAATGAAGTCTTTAAATTTTGGTCACAGGATTGCCATCAATTTGACTTCAATATAAAGAGGCTGCATCAGCTTCTGTGTTGAGAGTGGGTATTACAAGAAGACCAAAGAAAGGCTATTGTAATAGTAAAATGTTATTATAAATGTTTTATTGGGGCAAGCCAAGTTTACATTCAGGTAATTGATCCAAGTAAGGATAAAGTTGGTATTGGTAGAAATGATAATATCATAATTTTTTTGATGAAAGAATTAGAAATACAATATTAGGTATGTAAGATGAAGACACTCATTAGACATACACTTATAAATAGAAGAGTAGACCCTTGGATATATAAGTTCAGGGTTCATGGGAAAAGTGTCTAAGATAGTGACTGACATTTGTATTACTTCTCTTGTGGCTAAGACATAATATCCAGCAAAACTAACTTAAGGAAGGAAGCATTTATTTGTTCTTAGTTCTAGAATGTAATCCATCATGGTGGAGATGTAATAGTGATAAGAGCTCCAGGAAGTTGGTCATATAGCATCTGTAGTCAGTAAGCAGAGAATGCTGAGCTCTTAGTTTACTTTATACTCTTTATTCAGTCTGTCACGTAGAATGGCACTGCCCATATCTAGGAAGGCCTTCTCATTTCAATGACTTGAACCTAGACAATCACTCATAGACATGTCCAGAGTTTGTCTCATCAGTGAGTGTAAACCTTGTTAAGTTGATATCCCAGCTTGAACCGTCTCTGTGGTTGTTGTGATTTCTTTATTTTGTATCTTTCTATGTCTAAACTATTTATTTCAGCTTCTTCGTATTTCCTTCAAGAATATCTTATACACAATTGACCCATGTACAATTGTTTTTGTTCCAATAACTTTATAAAGTGTACTTCTCACGTGTGACTTCTTTTGTTCATACCTTTTTTTTAATTTTTAAGGAGTTAATAACTTCATAGATTACATATGGAATGTACTTATTTCACTGCCATTTCTTATTGGCCTATTTGCTTCCATTTTTTAGATATGAATTTTGTGTCTATAACATCTTAGGCCATATTATTATTATTCCCATAAGTTTTGGTATTTCACCTATAAATCGACCTTCTATGAACATTTAAGAATCTTTGAGGGTTAATGTGGATACAGTTTTACTGGAGCCACAGCTTTTTGCTCTCTTTTTGTTCAGCTCTTATGTCTGTATCTTTCTTAATATAGGTTTCTCATCATGCATATTGCTTGAATTTGAATTTGATACCTATGAACAGGTAGACATTTAGTACTGATTTTGTGAAAGGAATTCTGTCTATATACATCATTAAACTCACTTTGTAATATGTCTCTAAATCAATAAGCTGTTTCTCTTGTCTCTTTGGAGATTGGTGCCAGAGTTTCCTTGTTTGTGTTTCTTTCGGAGACCCAGGGTAAACACTCTTACTCATCTGTGTGGACACATAGTTTCTAGGCCAGATCACTTGTAGAATGAGAGTTGTTCCCTGGGGAATAATGTGTCCATTGATCGTATAGCTCTTCTTGTTTTTTATGAGTTGGAGCATAAAAATTATACACTTTGTTTGAGAAGAAATTACATAAACAGAATTGAGAAAACGAGTTAAGTCTTCTAAGGATAAGCCAAGAAAAATCAGCAAGCATGGCCAATAGCATTTAATTATAATATAGATTTAAATAAATGAATATTGGTATACTGTTTGGATATTAGTAAGAAGGTCCTTTAAGAGGACTTTAAACATAGAAGCATTTCAGAAAACTTGAACAAAGATTGAGTAGGGAGCTCAGGAAATACTTTCTATGAAAAGTGGTAATAAAATTGGAAAATTACAAACACCAGTATTTTCTAAACTCTGGAAATTGACTTATATATTCAGCAAATTAGAAATATTTGTTTGGGGCTGGAGAATGAGTTGGCTCAGTGGTTAAGAGCACTGCTTGCTCTTCCAGAGGTCCTGAGCTCAATTCCCAGCAACTACATGATCACTCACAAACATCTGTAATAAGATTTGGCACCCTCTCCTGACCAACAGGCATACATGTAGACAGAACACTATATACATAATAAATAAATATTTTTAAAAAAGAAAATATTTGTTCAAGTAAAACTACTGAAGCTTGGTAACCATCCTAAGATTCTGTTACCTTTTAATAGGTGTCTATTCTCATCCTACATTCAAAGCCCTGCCTTTCAGGTTCAGAAAAAAAAAATCTGGAAAAATCCATATTTTTAAATTTAAATTCCAAATGTTAAAAATGAATATGCATGAGTAGATGAGTTTATACTTGATCCAAGCTATAAAAACCTTTTAAGATCTTCTCAATTTATATATCATCATACACTAATAGCATAGAAGGCAGAAAAATATTAAAATTTAACTGAATTTATCTTGGTAGTACCAGATTGCTAAGGACAACTAACAAAACTCTTATTCAGTAAAGATCTTTTTAAAAAATGGTATGCATTGCCAGGTGGTGGTGACACACACCTTTAATTCCAGCACTTGGTAGGCAGGTGAATCTCTGTGAGTTCGAGGCCAGCCTGATCTACCACGAGCTAGTTCCAGCACAGGCACCAAAGCTACAGAGAAACCCTATCTTGAAAAAACCATAAAAATAGTATGTATTTGTGGATATAAACTATAGCAACTAAAGCATTTTTAGAGAAAACTAGTTGAAAGTGAAGGGTCAAGGGGGTGTTATTAACTAAATGTTTACTGTTTCTTAACCTTAATCATGCATAATCATGTGTTTTGAGAATATTTCACAGGGAATAAGTTTGAGGGTGAGAACAAGACATCTACTCCTACTTGTTCTAAGGTTCCAATAACAAATCCAAGCTTCAGTCCTGAAAATCCTCTTGGGGAATCTGTGATTTTATTGGGTTTACTAATAAAGCGTGCCAAAGAAGCCACACTGTAGACTTTTTACCCAGCATATACGTTGGCTTCCTTATAGCTGCATAAATGGAACCCTTTCCCCTCATTTTCCTAGCCTATGTTTTAGCCTCAGCTTTCAGCTACTGAGGCCATTTGCAATTTAAGCAGAATTACATACAACTGGCTGAATACTCAGGTAAGTTGCTAATGACCGACACCCTCTTCTTTTACAAGGGAATATCTGCAGTCAGTCAGCCCATTTGTAAAGGTCTTTTGCAAGGAGACATAACTGGTTCTGTGCAGATGGCTGTAGTTCTACCTAGAGGATAATGCTGTGCAACATAGGGCTTCAGAGAAATTAATTAATTAATTAATCAATAGCTGGGTAATTCTTCTTTTGTTACATTTACCTACTCATACCAAGGTATCCAGTTAGAAAACTGGCTGGATGCAGGCTTTACGGAAGAAAAAAAAAACAAAGAAAGAAAGAAAGAAAGAAAGAAAGAAAGAAAGAAAGAAAGAAAGAAAGAAAGAAAGAAAGAAAGAGAAAGAAGAAAGTGCATCCCAGGGCCTCTTTCTGTGTGGTGTTTGATATTTTATGTAGCTAGAATTACCCCTAGTAGTAGCGATGTTTCAAAACTCTACAAGCTACAGGACTCAGCAGTTAAGAGCACTTGTAGAGGACATGGGTTTGTAACATGGTGACTCTGTAACCCTGGCTTTAGGGTAATTGACTACTCTTCTTATCTCTATGGACTTCTGCTTGTACATGTATATATGCACACACATTCAGGCACACACAAAATAGATGAATGAATGAATGAATGAATAAATATTTTTACAGAGAGCACAAACCCTGATGTGTAAGTAACTATGGAATCTCTGTATCTAATGAATTTGCTGATATGCCATGGACAAACACAAATCCCCTGAAATAGTAATCTTGCGATATTATGTTTATAGGAAGTTGTGAGTCACTGAATTCCACTTTGGTCACAGTCTTACCTCCAGCTCCAGTGATTCATGTTTTAGCAGTACACACAACATATTCAACATTTCTTAAGTTCCCATGGTTTCATACTGTCATCACATCAACTAATCAGTCCATGTTCTCATAAACCAGATAGATCAGGTCTGATTGTGGATGAGGTATTTGGGTTGTAGCAACTCTTGATTCAAATACTCATGTCCTAAAATCCAAGGACTCTGTCCCTTCATGTATACAGCAGGGAACCAGAGAGAGGTGCCAACAATAGAGAGAGAGAGAGGAAGACATTAATAACTGGACCATGCAACTCAAGTTAGTGATAATGTTCCTGGATTAGAGTCAAGATGTGTTTCCTGAGTGATTGTCTCAAGAATTGTTTTCTATGTCTCTTGTTTCTCAGTTCTGAGAACTTTCACTTCCTATAAGACAGCTTTCTTCTTCTGCTTCTTCCTCCTCCAGTACATGGTTCAACACCTGATTAAGTAGAAACTAGATTAAAAGTTCACATGTACTATAAAAGCGGCAGGTGTACACCAACAATTCTATAGAAGTAGTGTTGTAAGGTTTTAGTTGCCCCCTACAGTGGGTGTACCTGAATGTATCCATACCACTTGAGTGTCTAGTGCCTGTGGAGGACAGTAGAGGTGAGGGATCCCCTGGAACTAGAGATACAGGTAACTATTAACTACCTTATGGGTGTTGTAAACTGAGCCCAGGTCGCCTGTAAGTGCGACAAGAGTTCTTAGCCACTGGACAAATTCTCCAGTTCCAGCTCCTTCTTGTGTAAAGAACAATACAGAGAAAACCAGGAAATTAGTATATATAGCATTATAAACAAGGTCAATGAATAAGCAGGTAATGCCATGATATTTAGGAGCCTTTATATTGGAATATTTCCTATGATAACACTAATAGAGAACTCACAGATGTAGTAGACTGTTTTTTTTCAGTTTTGCCTTACCAGCAGGGATTCACCCTTCTGTAGGGACTGACATTCGAGCATTAATCTAGGTAATAATTCTCACATCATTCCCTATATTCTACTTGGCGGGGGCATTCAATACTGAGTCTGGTCTCAAAGCTAGGCTAACTTAAACAGAGTAATCTTTTTTTACTTCTCTTTCTCCATTTCTCTCAATTTTCTCTCTTCCTCCATTTTTCTCTTTTCATCTCCTTCTGAAAAACTAATTTAGATAATATTAAGCAAAAAGACAACAGTTGAAGTTTTTCTTATTGTTTACCTTTGTGTAAATTCAAATACACAGAGAAAAGTATTTCTACAAATACAAGAATAATAATTACTTTCATGAAGAACTGAGGATTATAATAAGGAAGGAATACATCCAAAATTTCTACAATACTAATCATAGTCTATGCCTTCATCTAAAGGTATGCAGTATTATATTAGTTTTGTAATTGTTTTCTGGGAAAACATCTGTAATTTTCTATTTCATCAACAATATTTGTAATATGTGATTATTATGATAGTTTTACTGACAAAAGCATCTGGAAGGAATTGTTCTCAAGTGTCTTCCATGCAGTTTTTAATTCCTTTCTTCCCTCCATCTGTCCATATTGCTTCTTTGGGTTAAGTAGCATTACATCCCTAGAAATTAATTGCTTTACTTTATCAAGTATACTGTTATTTAATGTTCATCAAAGACAAGTATTTCTTCTCATGTCTGATTTGTGTGTGTGTGTGTGTGTGTGTGTGTGTGTGTGTGTGTGTGTGTGTAGCTCTGGTTATTTTGTACTTGCTACTTAGACCAAGCTGGCCTTGAACTCACAGTTCTTACCATCTGTGCCTCCTCCATACTAGGGTTAAAGGAATGAACCACCACACCTGGCTCTATATCTTTTTTTTAAGTATAGATCTCTAATCAGGCTGGCATGGATATGTAGCTAAAGATGACCTTGCATTTCGACTCTTCTGCCTTGTGATACCATATCTGGATTATAACAGAGCATTTATAACAAGAAGATTCTCAAATCCACCAAGAAGATACAAAAAATACATTGAACTTTTGAAATATTCGGATCTGGGATATATGGATTAGAGAATTTCAACTGATTAAATGTATGGAAACATTACAAATATATGGAATTTCTCAAAATCTGATGCTCTCTATTCTCAAACATTTATCTAAGGGACATTAAGTCTTATAATTGACAATTTCTGCTATAATTATCAAAATGAAATGCAAATAGAATACATTTTTAAGAAAGAAAATATTTTCAGTTTATTGGAATTGATGTTGATTTTTAATTTTATTTACTTATATTTTGAAGTCTATAATGCATAACAATTATGTAATTTTGAGGAATACAAATAATGTTTCATATAGGTATACATGTAATAAATAAATCCCTTTTAGATTAATAATTTTAAGCATATATCAATCCATTGTTTAAAAATACTCAAAAATCTTCTAACTCCTTACACATAGCTTTAAACGCTGCTTCCTTTAGTTTTAGAGATTATACTATCATATCATTTTCTTCATCCCTTTCCTCCCTCTACCTCTCCCACACATTCCTCCTTGCAGTCTTTCAAGTTCACGGCATCCTTTTTCATTGATTGTTATTACATACATACATATGCACACAATTCATAAATATACAAATACAACATGCACAGTCTGTATAATGTTACTTGCGTGTATGTTTTAGTGCTGATTATTTGATATTGGATAGCCAATTTTGCTATTCCCTGTGTGAAATCTATTTCTTCCACTTCTGATATTTCTTGGTTTCCTGTGGGTCTTTGTGTATGGCTGAGAAGATGTTTATACATTTTTTAAAAAATCTATAGTTAATCTTCTGGGCCTTGGAACTCCGAGATTATTTTTTCTTTCCAAATAAAATGTTGAACCCAGTGACTAATCTCTTTTCATTCCACATTCTTCTTCACTTCTTCAGTCTCTGGTGAGTTCTCATTTTTAGTAAGAGCTAATATGAAGTACAGATGTCATCTGACAATTTATATTTCTATAAGACCGTTCTCAAGTTCTCTCACTTAAGTACATAATAAGTCACGTCTTCATCTATATGTTCTGAAAGTTTGAACCTGCTCAGTGTTGAATGAAGATATATAGAAAACTAATTTTTAGAGAAAAAGTAAAGACACCCTTTAATTTGTTAGGGTTATTTTATTTTCTATTTTCTTCTTTTGAATTATTTGACAATTTCTGGCAAAGAGCTTCAATTAAGTTATTTCTGGATTCATAGTTACTCAATATGTGGCTCCATTAACAGATAAATATGTGGTTTTTGATTTGTTGAAATGATTTGCTTCCCTGTTTTATTTTATTTTATTTTTTTGTGGATGATCAATGGGTGTGCTGGGATGGTGTGGGATTTCCCTCTGTATGCTGAAATTACCATTGATAAATAAAGAAACTGCTTTGGGCCTATACCAGAGCTGTAGGGGAACAGAGCTAGGTGGGGAAAACTAAGCTGAATGCTGGGTCAAAGACCCATGTAGCCCTGCTGGAGTCAGACGGAACTTTTCCTGGTAAGCCACTGCCATGTGGTGATACACAGATTAATGGAAATGGGTTAAATTAAGATGTACAAGTTAGCCAATAAGAAGTTAGAGCTAATAGGCCAAGCAGTGTTTTAAATAATATAGTTTTTGTCTATTTTGGGGCTGAGAAGCTGGGAACCAACAAGCGGCTCTCCCTGAAACACAGGGATGTTTTCTTTGTAATCCCTCGAGAAATAGGTTATAACTGATTGATAATTTTAAAAGACTAACATCGGAAAGATTGTATGTTGGGTTATATCAACAATACATCTACTGTATACAATATATTGTAATAGAAGCAGTAAAAGGCTTGCTTATATTTAAGATACTTACATATTAGAAGTACTAGTTTACTTGTATAAAGTCAGTAGATCAATAAGCACTCATAGGTTATAGGGAAACTATTGAGATATAAAACTTTTTAAATAATCTATTCTTAAGTAGAAATTATATTATATATAACAGTTCTTATTAATATCCTAATTGCAATTTACTTGAAACCATAGAGTTCACAGGAAAATATGCTTTTCTGATATTATACCAGGCATTCTAACAATTGTTGAGAAACAAAATAAGGTTTCCATTCCTCTTACTACTTTATAAATCTTGTGTTCTATCTTAAGTTTGAAACCAGAAGAATATATTTACATACCATTTGCATTTTGTAAAAGGACTGCAGTGTCAAATCATGCTTGTTTCTTGGTTTAATTGGCATAGAATATTGTTAACGAGGTTAAATCCATGAATTTTATTTCCAAATGTTTTAGACTAAGCTACAAACACAGAATATACTTTGAGATAACTAGCAACAGAAACAGAAAGAAATAGTATTCAAGATAGAGTTTTATTTTTTCTATCATATTGCTAGATAATCGAATATAAGTTAACTAATTTAACAGGTTAAAGAGGATAGCAACAGTATAAAATATATCCTAATTATTTCTTAGAGATTTTGAAAAAGTGTCATAATACACATGAAATTATTTTTCATTTGTATATATAATGGATTTATTTATACAAGTTTTCATGTCATTGAGACAAGGATGAAAGATTTGTACCATTATCATAAGACCTATCACTTTTATTATTAGAGCAGTAATTATAAAAATTTTGTGCACCATATATTATCTATATATCATCTATAATTTATCTATCATTTATCTAATCATCTACCCTCCTATCATCTAGCTATGTATCTATCATCTATCTATCTGTCTATCTATCTATCTATCTATCTATCTATCTATCTATCATCTATCTATCTATCAATATATAATCTCCATCTATGTTATCTATTTGTCTATCATCTTTTTCTACAAATCTATCGTCTATCGTCTATATATTGTCTATCATTTACACAGCAATTATTTGTCTGTGAATTATAAAAGTCAGTAATATATTAGTTTAAAATGTATTGATATGTCCCAGAATGTGTTGTGGACAACATTTCTAGATGGAAAAGTTTTGTATCTTATTTATGATTAATTATTACATAACCTGTGAAGAAGCTCCATGCCTATTTTTGAAGTGAAGCTTTGGAAAGGAGTGATATTGGGATATCTGTCTTGGATCCAAACAGAAAGTGATTAGTTATGCTCTGTAACATCCATGGGCCAATGGATTGATTGCTGTTTTAGTTCCAGAGTTCTCAACTGAGTGAAAATGTGATGAATTTTACTTCCCTACATTGGACCTTTCAACACTTGATAATATAGCTTAAATCCATTAGAAGATAAATTAGGGTGTATGCTTCAATTTATAAACATGGATAAGGACTTTTTGGACAGACTCAAGTGTATGGTAAATGAGGCCAGCACTTGACAGATGATGCTCATGCAACAACTAAAATGCTCTGTACAGCAAAGAAGAACATCAATGAGGAAGAAGCCCAGGGAATGGAAAAAAACATCTTTGCCAAATATACATCTGACAGAGGATTTATGTGTAGAATAAACAATGAATTCAAAAGCAAAACACTAGAAAAATAAACAGTCCCATTAAAAAAAGCTGGGTGTAAAATTGAAAAGAGTTCCCACTGTTCTATTCTTTTTGACAGAAAACTAGGCTACACAACTCCTTTCCCCTGACTCTTCTGTTGCTTTACCATTTTCTTTCACTCTTCCTTTCTCTGCAAACATTTCCTTCCTTTAGTTTTAGGTCCTCACCCAAGTTCTCAGTATCTAAGTATTTTTTTTATTCTTTATGTTATTGTTTCTACCAACAGTAATCAAATATGAGTTCCCTTGCCTCCTATATGGTTCATAGCCCTCCCGTTGTACCATAGATTCATAAGATTTGAAACAAATTATTTGTACTTTTCTAATACATAGCATGTGTGGATAGAAATATTTTTATTAAAAACAATTTAGTATAGGGTCTTGCTCTACTGCCTATGCTAATCTTAAATTCCTGGGCCCAAACAATTCTGTTTCAGATTCTTGACTAGCTATGAATACAAACATAATCTACACACCCAGAGGGTTATATGTTGTTTCCAAATTACATTTAGCATTTCAGAGATTGACTCACACATTTTATTATAAATAGTCAAAAATGGAAATCAGATTTTTTTGTTCCCCTTCCCCAGTGAAGCCAATGATACAGTGATGGATGTGTTGGCACAGATTCCTTATGGAGTTTTGTGAGAAGTCTATTGCTAGTAGGAAGATTGAAGAGATATAGGGCCAATGTTAATTAAATCTTTAGCAGGCAATTTTAAAATTCTTTGACCTGCATAGACCCTCTCTAGTTGTGAAGCAAATTTAGTATCCTTATATACATCAATCAAAATTTAACATTATTGATCATAATTTTTTCTAATATATTTAGGCATAATTTATATTTATAAAATATATAGGTTTTAAAACATTTTTCACATTATTTGAGTTTAGTGTTTTACCTCTGTTAATTTTCTGATTATATTCATTCATTTCCATAGAGTTAACATTTTTCCTGACATGTATTCAGATATTTTTGAATGCTAAAGTCCCCCACCAATTTTATATTTTATAAAAGGAGACTTCTCATTAGTTTCCAGGCTGCCCTGACCCAAATAATCACACCAAAACTATATTAATTATAACACTATTTGGCTGAAAGCTTAGGTGTATTCCTACCTGACTCTTATATCTTAAATTAATTGATTTCTATTAATCTGCATATTGCCACGAGGTTGTGGCTTACACAAAAGGTTCCAGTGACAGCTATATGGTGTCTCTTTGACTCCACCTACTCTTTCTATATATCTTTTCCAGCCTGGCTATATTCTGCCCTGCCATAGGCCAAGGCATCTTTATTCATTAAGCAATAAAAGCAACACATATATAAAAGAACATCCCACATCATCTCCCCTGTTCTATCTAATTAAAAAGGAAGATTTAAACGTTAACATACTAAAATTACATATTAATAATACTTATTAAGCAAGAATTATAGTTACAATATTTAGTCCATTTACATTTGCCAAATTAAGGAAAATGCTATATTATCTATCATATCTTAGTAAGTCTAAAGTTTTACATATAATTTATCTCTTATCATAACTAAGGAAAAATATAACTATAGCTATCTAATCTTCAACACCTCAAGGACTCCAAAAGGATATAATATTAAATAAGTTAACAGTAAGTGCATTGTAAACAACTTTCAAAACTCTAGAAATAGCAATGACATCTCACTGCCTGGAGAGTCACCCAAAGTTCTTCTATAATGTTGGAACATCCATTTTCAGCCTATAGGTCCATAATATCTGCCAGACTTTTCAGTTAAGAAGGAAATTTGAAAGAATGTTTTACCTGTATTGGCAGTTTGTCAGTCACTTTTTTCTGTGTCCTACAGAATGTGTGGCAGTTGCGTCTGTGAAACAGCAACTCTGAAGGAGGATTCCATCTTTTGGAAAGTTCAGCAGTCAGTTTTCTATGAGTCCTGCATGTCCAGTTCATATAGTATACCATCAAGCAGTCCACGGAAGAGCAATTTCTTGCCTAAATGGCCAGCAAACTTCATAGGAGACTCTTCTATGTCCATCATTGTCATGTAGTAGATGGTGCTGCCAGAAGCAAACATGTCTCACTGTCGAGAAAAGTCAAAGTTATTAAAACATTTAAAATGTTATAGGTCCTTGAAATATTTGAAGAATACTTATCTATCCAAAATATATCTCTGTAATCTAGAAAACCTAACTAAAAAAATATAAGCTTGACTGTTTTAAATTATTATTTATTAATCTGTAATTTTTAATTATACATTATAGCTTTAAATGAGCTGCTCAAACATACTTTAATCAAGAGTAGAAATATACATATAACAAAATTGACCTTAAATTTGTATCAATAAACTAAAATCCATACCAATGTAAATTATTCATCTCTATATTATATTCCTCTTTAAATGAAAACAAACATTTTGGGAATTTAGGTGTTGTTTCCTCCAAACTGCTTTGTGCTGTTCATTAGGTGAAGTATTTTTAGGATTCACAGAGACCATTTGGAGGTCTTGTTCCAACAGACCACATTAGCCTAGAAGGAATCCACAGGTTCTCATCTCATGTGGGAAAGAAAGCAGATCCTCTTTTCCAAAATACCTTTAAAATGTATGTGTTGATTGAGCTTAGCAGCCTGTATAATGAAATGTCTCTCTGTATGTAGCTCATTCACAGTCAAAAAATTAAAAGAAAACACAAAAAAATACATAATCCAGACTCTGTGTATATTCCAACTTTACACGGCTTTGTTTTTACTCCTTTAATCTATGACATCTGACATCTGTACTCTTTTATATTACTTTTAAAGTCTCTTTAAAGACTTTGTTTTATTTTTTAAAGCTATATTTTTTATAACTGTCTATACCTTTTCTTCTCTTTCCCAAGCTTATATGCATTTTTTAAACACACTGTGAACCATTCAGAAGCCTTTTTCATCTGAATCTGTCTTTATTATGTATCTGTAATCATTTCCTGAACAGGAGCACTTCTTTTTTTTTTTTTTTTAAATGCTAAGCAGGTGTGGCTAAGACCAACTCTACAGCCCTTTCTGTTCTCTCCACCCAGTCCAAACTGGGGGAGGTATGTTCACTGCCTCTGTGAGCCATGCTCACAGCTCTAGCTCCAGGGATGCAGTGGGTCTATGTCACCACTAAGCAACTAGTAGCAAGCTGCGACCCACCTCTGAGCACTGGACTGAGCTCCCAAGATCCAGTTGAAGAGCAGAAGGAGAGAGAATATGAGCAAGGAAGTCAGGACGATGAGGGGTTGGTCCATCCACTGAGACAGTGTGCCTGAGCTAATGGGAGCTCACCAACTCCAGCTGGACTGGGACTGAACGAGTATAGGATCAACCTGAACCCTCTGAATGTGGCTGACAATTGGGGCAGGCTGAGGGGCCAATGATAATAGCACTGGGATTTGTTTCTACTGCATGTACTGGCTTTTGGGGATCCTATTTTATTTGGATGCATACCTTTCTAAGCTTGGATGTAGGAAGGTGGGCCTTGGACTTCCCACAGGGAAGGGTACCTTGTCCTCTCTTAGGACAGGAGAAGGGTGGGTGGAGGGTGGGTGGGGAAGCAGGAGAGAAAGTGGGAAGAGGGGAGGAAGTGGAAATTTTGAATGGTATTATTTATAAAGTAATAAAAAAAAAAAAACATTTGAGGGCAAGACCTCCCTAATAAGGCAGAATGAACCAGGATACCACCATTTCTTAAAGGAGCTATGCCTCACAAACAGAGCCTATCTGAAAAAAAAAATGAAGCTACCAAGAAGTAGTGCTTAACTCTAGCAAAGACTGCTAGCTTGTTTGTTTCCAGGCCACCCAGACTTGAATAATCACACAGAAACTTTATTAGTTACAACACTGTTTGGCTGATGACTCAGACATATTTCTAGCTAGCTGTTTAATCTTAAATTAACCCATTTCTATTAATTATTAAATTTCTATGATTTAGCTTTTGCCTCACTTGCTTCTCTCCCATTTTCTTTTCTATTTTTTATCTTTCTGTAATTTCATGTAAACACTTTATCTTGATCTATTTTGAATTCTCCAATTCTTCTGTGAAATTAATTTGGTGAACTAAATGCATTCATGATTATAAGTACATAAAGACACTTGTACATACTTTAATTTTAATTGAATATTTCTTAATTTTTAAAATTAATACAATTCTCTGTTGATATTCCCCATCTTTTCATTTACTTGTGTTTGTTTGTATAGTATGAGCACTTGTATAAATGTATTTGTGTGTGTGTTTGTATGCATATATGTATATATGTTCTTACCTTCTGATTCCAGAAGTGCAGTAGCTGAACAATTATATGCATATGTAGACCAACATTTCTCCTCACGCTGGAGTTTTAATAAAGTTTTCCTGCATATGTAGCATAGAATGTAAATGAATATCAGCTTCTCTTTCCTGGGGATATTTTTCTTTTTCCCGTTGACTAGATAAAATGAGTGATTAGTATTCATTTAAAAGCTTATTTGGATAATTTAGAATTATGTCATAGTCAAGAAATATCCAGCACATCCCTGACTGACATAAAATAAGCACCCTTTGCTTCTTGAGAAACAAATAAGACTGTCTCCACATTTCTGAAGGTGCTTGGGACAAAGCCCTCAGCCTTCTTCATTTACAGTAAACCTGGAAATCTAAAGTGAACTATTGATTCAGAGTTGGAAACAAACCCTCCCATTTAACTGATTTTTGGCTCTTAATTACCCTGCAAGTGTGAAGAGGTACATAATGTCCTAGAAGCTTCCTGTCCAGTTTCCTATTTTCTGATTTCAGAAACTTCGGTGGCTTTTATTTAATGCAAAACGTTTCTTCTTTGGCCAAGTACAGCCCTCAGTTAACTCTCAGATTTGAAAAGGCTTTGAAGAAAGTGAGTAAAACAGCCAGTCATCTGGGAAAGGCATTTACCTTGCTACACCTGCAGTTTTAAATTGCTTTTTCTAATTATAGAAATCATAGTGATTCCTTATGACTTTGTATATCCTCTCAGGAATAATATATTCCATATCATTTTGTTTCACCTGAAGAGTCCTTTCCCATGTATCATCAGTCTGTCTGCTGGGCAGAAATTCTTTGATTCCCTGACAGTCCCTTTGTGTGTTTGCTCAAGAAGTACTTTTCATCCATGAATTACATTGTACATTGTGACTTTAATTGCAAATGGAAGTGAGTATGACTTCATTTTTACAACCTTTAAAATAATTTGGTTGAATATTATATGAAATAGGCATTTCCCTAGTGCTGTGCTTCTCAATAGCCCTTTATGGCCTTCTCAATCAAGGTATATATCTCTTTCCTTTCCCTTCTTTCTCTCACTCACTGTCCTTCCCCCTTCTCAAGCATGCCATTCTCTCACACTCTCTGCCTTCTTCCCTTCTCCCTTCCTCTTTTCCTTCCCCTTTTAGCCTCCCTTCTCCCCCACTCCTAATTTTCTCAAGAATGACCCCAGCTAAGACAACAATGCAACAATGCAGAGGAGGCCTACATTGACCTTCCCCTGTAACCAAACTGGTAACTACCTTAATTGTCATCATAGAACCTTCAACCAGCAACTGACGGAAGCAGATACGGAGATCTGCTGGGCCAAGCTACCTGAGATCAGGTGAAAAGAGGGTGGAGTGATAATATGAGCAAAGGGGTCAAACCACGATGGGGGATACCCACAGAAACAGCTGGCCTGAGCTAGTGAGAGCTCATTGACTCTGGACTGATAGCTGGGTAACCTGCATAGGACCAAATTAGGTTTACTGAATGTGGGGGACAGTTGTGAGGCTTGGACTGTCTGTGGGACCATTGGCAGTATGACCAGGATTTATCCCTAGTGTTTGAACTGGCATCTAAGAACAAATTCTTTTTGGAGGGATACCTTGCTCAGCCTAGATACAAGTAGGAGGGCCTTGGTCTTGCTTGCCTTGAAGTGAAGTGTGAGACTTGGTTAACTCCCTATGGGAAGCCTTGCCCTTGCTGAGGAGTGGATGGGGAGGTGGGGGAGGGGGGAGTTAACAGAAGCAGGAGGAAAGAAGGGAGTGGGAATGGGGATAGTTGTGTAAAATATGAAAAAATGCTTTATAAAAATTCTTAATAAAAAAGAGATTTACAAAATAAAAAATACTTTAAAATACATAAAATAAGTTGGCCAGTGGATTGATGGGAACACCTCTGTGCATTTTTAAAAACCCGTACATAAATTAGACTAGTCAAAGCCTTACTTTCATTCTACTGATTTTTTGCCCGTGGTCTTTTAGTTATGTTATGTTGTGTTTATATCAGAGTTCAAGTTTGTTTGCTGTTGGGTCATTCTTTGCTTTGGTATTTTTCTAGAATTATTTCTGGAATCTAGAATCACCATGGACTATTATATTTCTTTATAAATTTTAGGATACAGTTATCTAATTCCTTGACAGCCAAATGCATTACTGGAATGAAGTTTTTAGTTAGAAAAGAATTATAGTTGTTCCCATCCAACATCATCTACTCTTTCCACTACTTACTTGCACCATTCAGAAAAACCAGTAGTTCTGATGAGATAGGGAATCTACTTCTTTACTCTTACAATCATTAAATTTTATTACTACTAATAAAACGTTATTTTATGTTTTATTTCAAATTGTGAAAGTTTGCCCTGATTTCAACAAGCTTATTAAGGTTTCTTATTGATACTAATGAGTTTTTAATTTATTCTGCTGATTTTGTATCTAGATGAACTATACCTTAATAATTCTATGCCATTTTATTTATCTATTTTAACATGATTTTTATATTAATAAGTGTTAATAGCAAAATGAGTAACAGCGCATATTCTTGTGAATTATTACCTGATTTATAGGATTCTTTATGTATATATTCCATTAAATATAATTTTTGCTTTATTCCATTACATATCCATGTCTGCTTATTGTTTCCTAAAGTTTTTGTACCGAATAAATTCTGAATATTGAAAGTATACTTTTATGTCATTATTATCTATCAGTTCATTAGTAATGCAGTAAATATAATTTTTAAATTTTCTAGTGTTGAGACATGATTTAAAAGAATGATATTACACTCATTTTAGAGTTTTTATAGATATGTTCATAAGGGAAAGATCTCAATGACGACTTTTATATGTGTTCTTTATTTGATTTATTTAGGTAATTGTACAAGCCTTATTAAATTAACTTGCCATTATCTTTAACCACATTTAGTATTGAATTTTATTAAGTAAGACTTAGCTGTCTAGTGAATGACTCATGCATCATCAACAACAAATACGTGCATAACTCATTTAACAGATTTATATTTATATACTATTGAAACATTGCTAATTAATGGCAAGTAGAACTAATATTCTCATTTACTGATAAGGAAATATGCTGTAGGAAGTCTTACAGCCTGTGGTTACCCACCCACTGGGGCATGGCCTCTTATACTATAAAAGCCGATGTAGAACATGCATCTGCTCTCTTTTTCCAGCTGCGGGATTTATTTTCTGATCCGTTCAAGCAGAGGATTCTGATTTGTGAGTCTATTCCTAAATAAATAACCACCTATTTCTAAAGTCTGAGCTAGTGTGGGATTTCTTTTAAGTGTCTTCTTCAGACATTGAAATATAAAAATCTTAAATTCCCTTTGTAATTCTTAACTTATGCACTGTGAATCAAAGAATGCCAGAATATGCACTGAAAATAATTAGATTTACTTTCACTAAATCAAAACTGAATTTTAGCATGTTTACCCACTGTGAGAGCTGCACCAAACACAAAATTGTTTTCAGCAATGGTTAAGTTTTTCATAGCAGAATTTAGAGATTTTAAAATTATGTTTTAATCATTACAAATGTTTCAATATGACATTGACTTTCATGTTTTTTTTGAAAGTTAAGATATAAGATTCTCTTTCTTTCTTTCTTTCTTTCTTTCTTTCTTTCTTTCTTTCTTTCTTTCTTTCTTTCTTTCTTTCTTTCTTTCTTTCTTTCTTGTTTTTTTAACCCAGTCCTGGTACAGGAAGCTTAGTTTGGTAACAAAAGATGTCCAGATGTCCACTTGGGATCCTATCTGCCTCATTATTTGGCTGTTTCACTTTGTTTACCTTCATGCATGTATATATTTTAGGAAGTTTCTATTGTATTAGGTTTCCACAGTGCCCCTTGATTTTAGCCATCTTTTGTTGTTTTTCCCACTGGCACAAAGACTGTGTTTGAATCTATTACTGTATTATCCAGTAGTTGTGCTTTCACAGTTCCTAGCCTGCTTCTCTGGCAACAACCCTGCTGCTCAAGCAGAGGCATGGCAAGAAATCTGTTTCCACAAGCACTGGCTCTGTTGTTTCCACTAAGTATAGCTTTTATCAATAAGACTTGAGAGTCAGAGGCTAGGGTGAAATCCTGCTAGCTCAGAGAAGTTGAGTAGCAACTAGATGTCCTTCTCTCTAGCCCAGTGTCTCCTATAGAGAATTTCCTTCTACTCCACCAAAGCAAAAGAAAAAAAAATGGAAAAAAATCACTCAAAGTCCCTCCCTACTACTTCCTGTGCATCTCTATCATCTTCCAGATATCCTGTGACTCTATATGATGACTTTCTGACAACTAGTTGCTAATTCAGCCTCTTGACTCAAGGTAGATTTCATTAACCAATGCAAATGAAAACTTGGCATCTACAGTGTGATAGAACGTCAGACAACATTTCTCCCTATAGTGGCATTCCATTTGTATTTTAATAAATAAATCTTGCTTGAAGATCAGAAAAGCACAACTGCATCACCGGCCAGTCTTAGAGACCAGGAAGCAATGGCACACACCTCTAATCCCAGTACCTACAAATAGCTCGCCATAGAAACCAGGCAGTAATGGTGCACACCCTTAATCCAAGACCTAGAGAGAATTATAAGATGGGAGGAGACAATTCTCAGATTCCGTCCCATTCTGAGGTTTTCCGGAGGCAGGATCACCATTTTTGGACTGAGGTAGAGGTAAGAGCAAATGGCTGGTTTTTTTGCTTTCCTAACATTCAGGTTGAATTCCAATTTCTATCTCTGAGTTTTTATTAATTGTGCAACATCTCCTTCTTTGTCTGCAAAAAGGAAAGGTTTTGAACTCTAACACAGTAGAACTATATACAATAAGAGCAATTATCAAGAAAGGAGTACATTTACAATGTCCAGTCCATTTGTATTTGGCAATTTTGAAGAAAATACTTATTATCAATCCTTTCTTTGTGAATCTAAAGTTTTGTACCTAATTTACTTTGTATCATAATTTTATTACCAACCTAGAAATATCTATGTAGATCTTAGAACATTTTCTTAGATAAGCAACTTAAGCTTCTATGACTTTCAACCTTTATACTTACATCTCTTTTGTGAATTTCTTCTCTGAATTTGGTAACAAGGTAAACTATAACTATCTAGTCTTCAATTATATCAAAAACACAAGAAAGACATAATATTACCAGAACAAACAGGATTTACAGAGCATTCAAGTTTCAAAACTGTAGAAATGCCAGAGACAGCTGGCTTCCTGGACAGTCAATAAGGTTCCTCTGAAATGCTGGTGCATCCATCTTTGCGTTACAAACCTAGATTATCAGGATAATTTTTTCTAGTTCCATACATTTGCCTGAAAATTTCATGTTGTCATCATTAATAGCTTCCTTACATTAATGTACCACATTTTCGTTATCCATTCTGTTGAGGGACATCTAGGTTGTTTCTATTTTCTGGTTATTATGAATACAGCTACAATAAACATGATTAAGCAAGTGTCTCTATAGTAGAATGAAATATCCTTTAGGTATATTCTCAAGAGTGGCATAGCTTATATCAGGCTCTTATGGACAGTGTTGAATTAATGAGAAGTAAACAGTTATTTATTTTATTATGTACTTAATATTTAATAAATCTGTTTAATTTCTTTTTGTTTTTTAAACTAGGTGCTGCTCTTATTTATTTTATAGGCTTTTATGATAGAGTTCATTTTTAGACAGAGGCTTCTCATTCTTTTCCAGCCACCTAAACACAAAATAATCACACAGAAACAATGTTATTTAAAAACACTGTTTGGCCTATTAGCTTTGACTTCTTCTTAACTAAGTCTTACATCTTATATTAACCCATTTCTATTATTTTATATTTTACTATGGGGCTTGTGGTTTACCAGTAAGGTTCTCTGGTGTCTGTCTCCTTTGGCAGCTACATGGCATCCTGACTCTTCCTACTCTTTCTGTACATCTTTGTTTGGAGTTTCCACCTGGCTTTACTCTGTTAAACTGTTGGCCAAAATTGGATTCTTTATTAACTAATGACAATAAACATATTAACGGCATACAGAGGGGAATCCCACATAATTCATACACTTAAACGACAGGTTATAATTACCTGGGTTCGATGTTTACACTCTGCAGCTTTGATCCCCTCCTGTTTCCAGTAGCTCTGTGAATCCAGAAATCTACTCGATCATCTAAGATTCTATCTTGCTAGTCTTTCTTTCTTTTTTTTTGTTTTTTGTCTGTTTGTTTATTTTGTTTTGTTTTTCAAGACAGGGTTTCTCTGTAGCTTTGGAGCCTGTTTTGGAAGTAGCTCTTATAGACCAGGCTGTTCTCGAACTCACAGAGATCCACTTGCCTCTGCCTGCTGATTGCTGGGTTTAAAGGCATGCACCACCACCACCCAACATCTTACTAGGCTTTCTAAATCTTACTTCTGATGTTATTTTTCCACAATTGTGCCACTTTTATTTATTCATGCTGTCTTTATTAATTTTATTTTTTAAACTTCTTGCAATGAATATGATCATTTATGCTTGCAACAATTCTTTGGTCTGATTAGTCATCTTAGCTCTAATTCTCTATTAGGTTAAGAAAAGTGTGATGCTTATTGCAGTCTGTCACGTGGCTTGCCCTGTGCTGCCAAGAATAGTTTACAGTGGTTGGACTTGATTGTGATAATCTTTCCAAATAATTTCTTGGTTGAATCTGTCCAGGTACTAAGAATACTTCTTAGGTACATTTTAAAAATATGCTACAGTTTGAATTTATAAATTAAACACTATGAAATTAAGAAACTGTAATATAATTAAAAGAGCTATTTATTTTTTGCCAATTTTTTTTTTTTTTTTTGAGACGAATGTTCTGGCCTTAGGTCTCCTTTTGCCTAAACCATCTGGGCTTAATGTCTGAATTCAGTGTTACATCATTGACAGGAAGAAACAGGAAATAAGTTTGAGCAACATCTGTTTTCCACCTTAGACACATTCATCAATTGGATCCCATCTTTAACAGCTGTTTTCCCTTTTGTTTCATATAAACTTTAAAATACCTTGGTTCTCACACATTCCACTAACTTCAGCAAGATAGGAGGGCAACAAGAACAACTCTCTGGACTCTCGGGCAGTTTTGCTCATGGTTACCTAATCTAAGATATTTATCTAAGATGAATAAATACTGTTGCCTTCTCTATAAAATTATAATGTTACCAGAATGTACTACATACAATATATTATAGACCATGAACCACAGTGTATGAACAGAATGTAAAGAGCATACATTTGTTTATAGAAAAACAATAAACTTAATAATTTTATCATATTTGCCTGTGGTTTTTACTTTTGTACTTTAACTTTTTAATGTTAATTTTCAAAATGCAGGTATTTATGCATTTAGTGTGCGGGATGGGGTAAACACACGTGTCACACACATGTGGATACTAGAAGACAACATGCTTTCCTCTCTTTCCATCATGCTAGCTCTGAGAATCAAACTCAGGATTTCGGATTTTGAACAAATGCTTCTGCTTGTTGAGTCATCCATTTAGCCCTATTTATGTGCTGTTTTATTATTAATTTCTATTTCATTCAAAGCCATTGTCACATGCTTTACATCAATATTCGGTGAGTAAGCTGACTTTAAGTAGTGAAAAAATGTTGTTAGCCATTGCATCTCCTTGGGTTCATATCTCTCTACTCAGTACTTTTGTATCCGGGTTTCAAGGTGCATTTGAGGATGACATTGCTCCTGTTTCTTCTTGACTCACTTCTGTCGTATGTAGCCTTTCTTCATACTTAATGGTGACTTCTTATACTTGCCTTAGTAAATTTTTATATCCCTCATATTTGACACCTAGCTCACAAAGTTTTGAAATCCTTTCAATGCCTAAGATAATGCTATCCAACAATGAGTTTTCAATTCTAAAGAAAGATTATAGATGTCTATGAGTAAAAGTACCTTGAAAGGTAAGATATAAATATGTCAGAATTTCGACAAGTTAAATTCTTGACTATTGTTTTCAGTCCTTAAAAGACACGAGTTGAAAATTCAGTAGCAAAGAAAGAAATCACATTTGAATGGTTGGTGACTTCTCTATCCAGGTGAATCACAGTCCTTCATGCCTCACTACTCAGAGATTATTGACTCTCAATACAAACCTAATTGACCCATAGTCATCAGTGTCTTGTTTTATTAAATCCTTGGTGGCATGTCACTTTAAAAGGGCAAGTGCTAATGTTAGGTTTTGCTGTGGTATTCAAAATTATAGTTTCAGATATTCTGTATTCATCAGCTAATGAACAACCCATTTTTTCTTGCTAGATGGAAAAACACACAATGATGAATGAAAAATTATTTTCTATGGACACTTGTTTTGACAGTATTTCTTTTACAATTATTTTAATTGATAAACATAAAGGTGTATACTTATTTTTGTGTTAATTTTCCTGTAGAGATGCAAACATTTTATTTTTGAACAAAGAAAGGGGAATAATAGAACAAAGAATGGTTCCACCCAGCTCTAGTTTAGTGAGTCAGTGAGTTAGATGGCTTTCTGACAAGAGCCTCGGTGATTTAAAGGCAGGTGCATCACATAAAAGTGCACTGAAGGCTGTATGACTTAAAAAAATCTGCCTTCCTGTAGAAAAAATCTGAACTGCAGGCAACTTGGCTGGTTTAAGAGTTTCCTCTCTGCAACAGTGTTTGCTGTTTTTAGAACCTTGTGGTGGGAATTGACAAATTTTATAACTGAGCAAAATTCCTGGCCCTTGTAATAGTTCCTGAACCCAGTAAGTGTCTTTTGTCTCTCAAGTCTTATGAGTATTACTTTCCCTTATTTCAGAAGAAATAGCTAAACCACACTTATATAAAACATGTTAATTTGAAATATGCATGTATTTTATTTTTATGGTTTTTATTGAGCTACATACATTATTTTCCATTCCCTTCCAGTCCTCACTTCTCCCGTTCTACCCTCTTCCATGACTACCATGCTCCAAATTTCCTTGGAAGACCTTGTATTTTTCACCTTCCTATGTAGATACACAGATGTCTCTCTTGGGGTCCTCTTTGTTGTCTAGTTTCTCTGAGGTGGTGGACTGTAAGCTGATTTTTCTTTGCTTTATGTCTTAAATCACTTAAGAGTGAATACAGATAGTATTTGTCTTTCTTGGTCTGGGTTATTTCACTGAATATGTTTTTTTCTAGATCTTTCCATTTTTCTGAAAATTTAAACATATTATTATTTTTTTACCACTGTGTTGTACTCCATTTTGTAAAGATAATAATTTTCTTTATCCATTCTTCAGTTGAGGGGCATCTAGGTTGTTTCCAGGTTCCAGCTATTACAAATATTGTTGCTATGACAGAACTACAGTGATGAAAACAGCCTGGCATTGGCATAAAAACAGACAATTGAATCAAATCGAAAATCCCAATATCAATCCCCAAACCTATGAATACTTGACTTTTTTTGACAAAGAAACTACAAATATAAAATGGAAAAAAGAACACATATTTAACAAATGGTGCTGGCATAAATGGGTATCAACATGTAGAAGAATGAAAACAGATCAATATCTATTGCCATGCACAAAACTAATTCCAAATGGATCAAAGACCTCAACATAAAACCAACCACACTGAACCTCAGAATGCATTGGTATGGGAGACAACTTCCTAAATATAACACCTGTAGTACAGACTCTGAAAGAAACAATCAATAAATGGGACCTTCTGAAACTGAGAAGCTTCTGTAAAGTAAAGGACATAGTCACCAAGACAAAACAGCAGCCTACAGATTGGAAAAAGGTCTTTACCAACCCCACATCAAATATTTGATCTCTAAAATATACAAAGAACTCAAGAAACTTGACATCAACAAAACAAAACATCTAATAAAAAAAATGGGATACAGACCTAAACAGAGAACTCTCAACAGAGGAATATAAAAGAGCTCAAAGACTCTTAAAGAAATGCTCAACATCCTTAGCAATCAGAGAAATGCAAATAAAAACAACTCTGAGATTCTATCTTACACGTGTCAGAATGGTTAAGATCAAAAATACTGATGACAACTTATGCTGGAGAGGATGTGGAGTAAAGGGAACACTCCTGCATTGCTGGTGGGAGTTCAAACTTGTACAGCCACTTTGGAACTTAGTACTGTGATTTCTCAGAAAATTAGGAAACAATCTACTTCAAGACTCAACAATACCGCTATTTGGGCATGTAACCAAAAACCATTCAATTCAAATTCAAAACAAGGAAATATGCATGTATTATATAATACAATTTAGAACACACACACACGCATATATCCTTACATACTTATTTGGGGGGGTGAAAATACTTGGTATTTATTTTTTCTTAGAAATTTTATATAATATATTGTTATCTACAGTATTCTTGTTCTATAATAAATTTAAATCATGTTTATTAGGTATTATATTCATCTATTAATCATATATTTAATAATATAGACACCAGACACCATGTTAAACATTGAGAATTTTGACTTTGCTAATAAGTGAAAATTATAGCTTGTATGTTAGACAGAATATTCTAGACACAGGAAAGAAAACATACAAAAATGTTAGGAAGAACTGGCTATGCCCTTTTATATTTTAGCACCCCCAGTTATTAAAAATAAAAATTAAAGTTAAAGACTTAATTGAAACCCTCCTAGAATGATCAATTTTGAGGACTTTTAAGCAGAGATCTCACCACAGGTAGTACACTTTGTATTTTATTTTGCACAAGTATAAAAACGACTAGAAATGAAGCCTGAAGTGCAGGTGTGCAGCAGGGAGCCAGCTAATTGATATACAAAAAGAGGAATGTGCTTTCATACCAATTACACAAACCTCCAATTAGATCTTTACTAGGGGCAGGTCTTGAGTTTAATCTAATGATTCATCATCTCAAATTCTTGAGATGAGTTTTCACTACCCATTAGGGATTCATCAAAAGCAAAATCCAAGCTGAAGGATCCACTCTCAAGCTAAACCACAGAACCGAGGGTGCCTAAGCCCTTACCTTCCATTCTTCAAAGGCTTCTGGCACTGGCTTTCAAAGTCCTTGTTTGCTGTTTCAACAGAGCACTGTAGACTGGAGAGCATGTGTGGAGTGGGGTACAATAAAAACAAAGAGCAAGATCATACTTTTTCTTAGAATTGAGATTTTACAACAAAGAAAAGTAAAAATGTGGGCAAATGGATTCTTAGAGAAAAACATAGTTAAGGAATACTCAGAGAATTTAAAATCTATGGTATTCCTTCTTGAGAAATGCTAGTTAATTCATTTAAAGTTGGGGTTCTGAATGCCAGCATTACAGAGCACATTATGCTATCCTTTCTACATACATCAGCTGTGAGTACCACTCTATAAATCTAACATACATACATATTTCTATCCATACACTTAGTCAAAGTAACACTGAAAGAGTCTATCCTACCAGCTTGTATGCAGAGGAACTATAAGGCTCCTTAGAGGACCATTGCTTCTGAGGACGGAACAGTCAATACTGACAGAGAGAAGACAGGGTTCTATACGTCAAAGACTGTTCTTCTCAACAGTTTTAGTCCTTTTCTGTATTACGAGTAGCCTTTGAAATGGGGAGGCAATGGAGAGGTCAGTTATACATTAGGGAAATTAACAAATTGCTCTCATACATATTTTGTAATTCATGAAAATTATAACATTATGAATAAATGCAGTAGGAAAACCTTTAAAATATATTACAAAAGGCACATTTTCACATAGGGAAGAAAACTGTTTAGAACACAGGAAGGTATTAGAATGGGCAATTCTTTTTCTCTGGATGTCTTTAAATATATATTCCTACCTGTAAGGAATAGTTTATGATTGGACATAAAACCTAGAAATATGATTGATAGGAGGATATTTAATATTTATCTTGCTGAGTGATCAGATTTTGTTCCAGGCAACTCACTCTGGAGATAACAGCCTGTGAAAATAATAACCTGGTATCAAAATTATATATAGCACAATATAATTTATATATGGCACTGTATATTAAAGTGTCTATACTGGAGGCATTAGTAGTGGGAACAGAGAGAGTGGCTATTCATCAGGAAAAAGTGAGACGATTTAGTAAAAAATGGTGTCATAGGCATCTGGAATGGTTCCAAGCTTTATGATGAGGTAGGAACATTGTTGGCAATTCTATAAAATGTAACAAGAGAGCGTGAGAGAGGGGAGAAGTATTAGGGTGAACAAAAGTCTTTCTCAGACACATGGAGACTGGTCTCAGTGATGAGCACTAGAGACAAGATGCTGTAGATAATTCCTCATACAAATATCACTATCCCAAATGCACACAAATAAGCACCCACTCCTGTTTGCTGCCCTTATTTTAACAGCTCGTATGTTTAGAGGTTGTTTTGATGAAGTAAAATACTATTTTAATTTCTTATTTTTTTAAAACATCATACGTGCATACTGCATCTATATCGCTCCTGTCCCGTCCCCAATTTCTCCTGATTCCCCCATATTTTCTCCCAATTCATAACTCCTTTTCTTCCATTGTAATTGTTTTATATAACACACTTACATAGCACACAACCAAATATAAAATATCATACTCTCATATTTAGAAACAATTTGCAGAGTTCATTTAGTATTTGTTGCTCATATATGCAGAGGTCCAAGGATGATCAATTTGATTGGACACCTGACACCCTCTGTGGAAGCTGTGGCTGGAGGAAACATTCTCCCTCACCTAGCATCCGGTATTTATTTTGGTTGAATTAGTACTCATTCGTCTCTCTCTCTCTCTCTCTCTCTCTCTCTCTCTCTCTCTCTCTCTCTCTCTCTGTGTGTGTGTGTGTGTGTGTGTGTGAGAGAGAGAGAGAGAGA
>NW_026067907.1:14702386-14750068 GCF_014885135.2 Alexandromys fortis | reverse complement strand
CCCTTTATTGTGTTCAGGGGCAGATTATATAGAGATAGCCACGCCCCAGCCAAACCCACCAGAAACCACTCTCCTGCCATCAGCAACTCCTGAAGGTCTCCTGCTCAGAGCAGCTGTAGGCACTCAGATCAGGGGATTACAAGAAATTCAGGATCTGGGGTATCACTGCTCCCAACATACTGGCATGCCTAGTTTTTAAATGGGTGATAGGATGCCCAATTTTACATGTCAAGCAACTGCTTATTAACTGGCTGTCTCCTCAGCCATGGACTTTTGTATTTATTCCATTGATTTGGTCAGCATTCTTCCTTATGAAAGATTAAAGATTTCCTATATCCCGTAATATATTATTTTTCACAAATAGTTATTAATTAATAATTTAAAAATCTCATCAGAAATCCTGGAACTCAGTTGTGACCCAGAATGTTCAGATTCTAGGTAAGGATAGTAATTATGACATTTGATTTTTGTTAGGGAGCATATACCAACAAACCTATTCCAGCCAAAGTTACGCACCAAGTTCTATGTGCTGAATAGTGAATTCTGGTAACTGTCTCCAGGGAACATGGAATAAGAAATTATTTCACAGGCACAAAGCTGTTTGGCTCATAATACTGCTCATGCCAAACAATTTATATGGCTACAACCAGGCTTGGCACTAAGTAAACGCCACCACTTTCACCCATGCACTGATTGAACTCCACAGCAGCCGAGGGCTCCACTACCTGGATTAATCTTTCATCATGGGTATTTCTTGTGAAGTTCTCATAATTCTTTAAGTGTCACCTTCCAACAGCCAACTCGAAAGCCATTGTTTTATTTTAATTAGGAAGTGGAGACTTGCACTGCTCCAAAGGAAATTATTCTTGCCAAGTTAGATGCAGAGAAGATTCTATTTGATGAAAGCATTTCTGTTTTCATACTAAAGAAACACAGAAAAGCTTAATTAATAAACAGATTTAAAATGAAACCACATTAGTGTGATTTATCAGTAAACACTAATTCATAGAATTTTTAATGTCTTTTTTTTTCCTTTTTGGAAGCTTTTCTTAATAGGGTAAACATAAAAGGAAATTGTATGTAGTTTTCTTTGATATTGCCTTTAAAAAAATGACCTTATGAAGTTTGCTAAAACACATTTGATATTTGAGAACACACCCTGACTTTCCCTGACTACAGGTCTAGATTTCTCTCAGGTCACTAGGGAGAAGTTTGTATGTGGTACCAGGGGTTTCCTTTCTCTAACCTTATCCTAATCCTCTTCCCCTCTCCTTCCTTTTCCAAAGGCATTGTGACCTCATGGTTCCTTTTTCTACCCTGCTCCTTTCCCAACTTCCCTAAAAACAATTAACTTGGAAAAAGAAGACAAGATTAATATATGTGCTAACCATTTCTCCCAATGGTAGACCTGTCTATTTGATTTTTGTATATTAATCTGTCAGAGGTCCCTAATTGAAAGTGTAATGCCTTAATTGTATGGACACAGATGGATTTTTAGAACACATTGAACAAGTTATTAGCACTTCAAGACAGAAGATTTCATGAGAAATGTAGATGGCAACAGTTAACTGGATCTATATTGATAGAAAAATACTGAAACACAAGGTAATTTGAATTTTAGTAAATAATAAAGTTTTAGCATTATTATATTCCATGTAATATTTAGGACAAACTTGTATGGAAAACTGCACCTTGTTCATCTGAAATTTAGGTTGTAGTAGATCTGTTTGATAACTTAAAGTTAGCTGTGGAAGAGCAGTGGTTATTTTATATTAAATGAGCACAAACCTCTGTTTGTTTCAGATCCAGTAAGCTCTCTGTACTTATCTAGATATTTTTCGTGATCTGGATGCCTTGGAGGTTTTACCATTGAATTTAACTAAAAATCTGATTTTCTAATGAGTTTTGTTTTCTGTGATATAAAGTAAATATAGTCATTTTAGACAAAATAATTCCTCATAATGACCTCTCAGATGTGAGCATCTTTGGGCTCCTCCATCTTTTGTCTAAAGTTTCATTAGTGAATACTAGACTGGAATCTTGGCCCTTGATATATTCTGACTCCTTTAAACTCCTTTCTTTATAAATGTATTTTTTTATTTTATTTTTATCTTTTACTTTATTTTTATTATTTTATTTTTAATTTTTGAATTATGAATACATTATTTCTCCCTTCCCCTTTCCTTCCTCCAAACCCTACCATTTGCCCCTCCTCATTCTTCAAAATCATGGCATTCCCCCCACTAATTGTCATGATATGAATATATGTATATACATATACAGTACTAAATATAACCTGTTCGGTTCATATAATGTTATTTGTATGTGTGTTCTTAGGTCTGACTTTCTCTGAATAATCAATAAACATGCTCTTTCCTGGGAAGGACCACCATCTCTTCTGCTCCCAGCTTATCATTTTCGCCTATAGTTCTGTGTAGGACTGAGGCCATGTGGGCTTTTTCCATCCACTCTGGCATGTCCATTGGTGGTGTTACTATTTAGCTCATGTTTTCATACTTTTCAGAGTTTATCTACTCAGGCTTAAACAGCAGGAAGTTCTAGGTTTAGACTTAGGTTAGGTCTTTACATCTTTAGGACTTGTTTTTCCTTGGGCCATATGTTTGCCTCTTTGCCTAGATCTTAAACATGAGGTAAGCATTGGTGGCTGGGAAATGTTTATAGTATTAATTGCTAAAATTTGGAGCCAATCATAATGTTTAGAAATAGAAGAAGAAAAATAAATTACAGTGTGTCTTTCTCCATGGATTAATTTGCCTCTTTTATTTCTTTTTGTGAAGAATTAGGAATCATATGGAAAATGTCAGAACTAAATCAAAAGGCATACCAAAGGGAATTTGTATATAGAGCATTACTATAACATGTAAGAACCATATGTATGGAATAGCGTGTTACTGGGTAGCAATCAATCAAAATGATGTATTATTGTTTATCTGTGTCTTTTAGAGTGATGTGTTATGGTTTTCTCTCTTATTTATATTTGCTGATCCACTCACAGAATATTTCTGGAATAAGAAATGAATTTCTAAATATATTTCTGCAAACACATTTTGAGTTTTCAAATACTGTTACTTTAAAAAAATATACAAATTTGCTAAAATTGAGGCATCTTATTGAGACAGTTTTGTCTCAGGCTTTGTGACAGTAGACTCAGGAATTCATGGCTATTTTGTTCTGGAAAAGTTTTCATTTCTACCTTGAAAAGGACGTCAGAAATTTCTGTGTCCACTCTTGTTTTTTCTTTTCTTTTCTTTTTTTTTTCTTAATTAAAAATTTTCACCTCCTCCCCTCCACCCATTTCTTTCCCTCTCCCCAACTCCCCTTCCCCTCCCTCTCCAGTCCAAAGAGCAGTCAGGGTTCCCTGCCCTGTGGGAAGTCCAAGGTCCTCCCCCCTCCATCCAGGTCTAGGAAGGTGAACATCCAAACAGACTAGGCTCCCACAAGGCCAGTCCATGCAGTAGAATCAAAACCCAGTGCCATTGTCCTTGCCTTCTCAGTCAGCCCTCATTGTCAGCCACGTTCAGAGAGTCCGGTTTGATCACATGCTCCATCAGTCCCAGTCCAGCTGGCCTTGGTGAGCTCCCATTAGATCAGCCCCACTGTCACAGTGGGTGGGTGCACCCCTCGCGGTCCTGACTTCTTTTCTCATGTTCTCCCTCCTTTTGCTTCTCATTTTGACCTTGGGAGCTCAGTCCAGTGCTCCAACGTAGGTCTCTGTCTCTATCTCCATCCATCGCCAGATGAAGGTTCTTTGGTGATATGCAAGATATTCATCAGAGTGGCTATAGTATAGGGCCAGTTCAGGTGTCCTCTCCTCAGCTGCTCAAGGAACAAGTTGGGGACATTTCCTTAGACACCTGGGAACCCCTCTAGAGTCCAGTCTCTTGCCGACCCTCAAATGGCTCCCTTAATTAAGATATATACTTCCCTGCTCCCATATCCACTCCGCCTACATCCCAACTGTCCCATTCCCCCAAGCTCTCCCCATCCTCCCCTTCTCACTTTTCTCACCCCATTTCCCCTTACCCCCATCCAACCCTCACCCCCAAGCTCGCAATTTTTGCCCAGCAATCTTGTCTACTTCCAGTATCTATGAGGATAACTATATGCTTTTCTTTGGGTTCACCTTCTTATTTATCTTCTCTAGGATCACAAATTATAGGCTCAATGTCCTTTATTTATGGCTAGAATCCACTTATGAGTGAGTACATGCCATATTCATCTTTTTAGGTCTAGGTTACCTCACTCAGGATAGTGTTTTCTATTTCCATCCATTTGCATGCAAAATTCAAGATGTCATTGTTTTTTAACGCTGAGTAGTACTCTAATGCGTATATATTCCACACTTTCTTTATCCATTCTTCCATTGAAGGGCATCTAGGTTGTTTCCAGGTTCTGGCTATTACAAATAATGCTGCTATGAACATAGTTGAACAAATGCTTTTGTAGTATGATAGGGCATCTCTTGGGTATATTCCCAAGAATGGTATTGCTGGGTCCTGGGGTAGGTTGATCCTGAATTTCCTGAGAAACTGCCACACTTGATTTTTTTAACAAAAGGCCATTTCTGTTTTCTATAACCCTGCTAATAGATACAAAGCCACCTTAACTGCATAAATATCCATAAATCAATGAATTACTGCTGAAAAATGACAAGAAAATAGTTTAGGTCTCTAGTTACTTAGACGGGATTTGTTTAATATATTTGTATCATTGCCACCCAGTGTTTCCTGCTTGAAGTGGGCTCCATGTAAATTCTGCAGTCAAACATTCCATCTGGCATCCTTTGTTGACTTCCTCCTATTTCCTTTTGCTCATGGCCCTCTTTTCTTCAGAACTTCATAGAACCAGGTCCAAAATCCAATTTTATAAAATCCTTTTTCTTTTAATGCCTACATGCTGGCAACTCCAACTTATGACAGGTGGTACCCAAGTAGTTTTACAAGAAAGGCCCCTGGGAAAAGATTTTTGTCAGATGGTAATTTTTGAATTACTGTCACATTGAAATAACCAAATATTTCTTTTATAAGGTACTGATATTGCATAAATGGAGAAGGAGAGCAATTGACTCTACAATGCCTGCAATGCTTGAACAATGAAGAGACAATGGCACCTGAAATGTTTTCTTAGTTTCTAATTGTTAAAATACCCAGGGAAGGCAAGAGACCCAGTCACCTTTACAGTTAAAATTATACTCCTGTGTAGTATAGAAATAAAAAGCTATTCCATATGTTAGACAGAAGGTTGTGTTGAAACTCAGATTTCTAGATTAACATTAAGAGGAACAAATAAGTAAAAGGCTTTATTTACAGTGGTAATGAGTTTGTTAAATTAAAATCACATTCTTAGGAAAATAGTGGAGTTTTAAGCCCTCGCTTAAGAATAATTTCAGAAAATTCAAACTCACAAACTTTATGAGGAAAATATAAACTCTCCCTCCTCTTTATTAGAGGAGAGTGGAGTCTCAATATCTGTGTTCCATAAAATACACCTGAGGTAAATATTTTACAAGATGACACATCTCTTCTTCTAAACTAATCTTTGAATTATTGCTTACAATCCAACAACTGTTATTTTATCTAGAAAGTATTATTGATCAGAGTCAAAGTGAACACAGTTTGGAAGATTCTGGACATAAAGGCAACTGGAGGTCTTTACTGATAGAAGTGTATGTCTAATGATAACGGATTAGGGTATTTTAAGCTTGAGACAGATGAACTTGAACACTAACCTAGTGTGCTACTTGACATGTGATGTAGGATTTCCCTTTGTATGCTGTGAATATGTTTTATTACTGTTGATTAATAAAGAATTTTCTTTGGGCCAATTGCAGTGCAAAATAGAGCAAGGCTGGAATTCCAAGCAGAGATAGAGGAGAAAAGAAGGCATGATCAGGGAGACAGACACTCCAGAACCATACCAGTAAACCACAAACCTCGTAGTAAAATATAAAATAATAGGAATGGGCTAATTTAAGATGTAAGAGTTAATTAATAATAAACCTAAGATAATAGGCCAAGCAGTGTTTTAATTAATAGAGTTCTGGTGTGGTTATTTCAGCTCTGAGCAGCAGGGAAATGAATGAGCAGTCTCAGACTACAGACATGTGTGCCTGAAAAATAGAAAGAGCAATTAAAGAGTTAAAGTCATTCATCACAGTGGAAAATTATAATTTGTTATGAAAGTTGAAGATTTGCCTTAGTCCTGAAATCCAAAGTACACTGGCTACAAGGAAGACTAATTCTGAATCATGTAGTGTTTAAGCCCTCTTTCTATTAAGGTATTTTCTATACTCTTACCTTTGAAGCCAAGGTAATGCCTGAGTATTTGAAATATTCTTGGGAGAGAATTTTAGCTGACATTTATTTAGTACTCTAAAATATCTTCATGACTCTATACCTTCTTTACAATTGGGGAATATCAAAACTCTGTAATTAAAGGATTTGTGGGGGTTTTGTTTAGTTTTAATTTTTGCCTTTTTTGAGACAGCCCTATCTGTCCTGGAACTAGCTCTTTTAGACTAGGCTAGCCTCAAACTCACACAGGTTATGCCTCCCGAGTACTGGGATTATGGGGTTGTGCCACCACCACCCAGCCATGATAGGATCTTGGTGTGAACACATTTAAAAACTGTCGGAACATAAAGTCCATTTTCTGTATACAGAATGAAGAACATGCTTAGGTTTCAACATTGCTCTCTACTGCCTTTATGAACTATATAGAGTGTTATGGTGGAAATATGATACTGCAAGTTTGTGAAAGCCCCATCACCCTAATTCTGACCATGACAGTAAGTCAGAACAATGATGCATTTAATTAAAAATATTACACTATAATTCGCATAACTGTCAACGTCTTAAATATACAAGAATTGTATTAGCTATATCTTGCTTCAAATCACAAACATGACCCATTAAAACAAAACCAAATGTAATGTGATTTAATTTGGTTAATTAATATGGGAGAACCTAGCCCATTGTGGGGGGGGGGGTACAACCCTTGGGCAGGTGGTCCTGAAAGCAGGCCAAGCAAGACATGAGGAGCAAACCAGTAAGCAGCACTCCTCCATGGCCTCTGTGCCAGCCCGTACCTCCATGTTCCTACTTGATTTTCTAGGGTAATGGACTCTAAGTTGAAAGATGAAATAAACCCTTTCCTCCTGTAGGCTGCTTTTGTTATGGTGTATTATCACAACAATAGAAACCCTAAGACATAACAATTCTCTTTTTACTTAAATTAACATTGGCTAAATTATTATTTCTTTCATCTGATTTAATGAAATTGTCCCAATATATCAATTTAGTTCTATCTACTATTATTTTCTAGTAACTTTCAAACACTGATTATAAAATTATACATGTACTCAACAGGCTGTATTTTGATAATATTAAATCAAATTCATGTGCTCCTAATCCTGCTCTTGGAATCAGTAAATTCCCAAAATCAATGCTTAGGTAGGGAGTGAATGATTCCCTGTCCCTGCTTGATTCCATCTATTCTCTGTTGTAAGGAGGGCCGCTTGTTTATTTCCAGGCCGTGTGGCAGCTCAGACCAAAAATAATCATACAGAAACTGTATAAATTAAACCAAGGTTGGTCCCATTAACTCTAGCTTCTTTTTGGCTAACTCTTACATATTAATTTAACCCATTTCTATTAATCTGTGCACCACCATGTGATCAAGGCCTACTAGCAAAATTTCAGAGTATCTGTCTCTAGCCACGGCTCCATGACTTCTCCCGGACTTCACCTTCTTCCTCCCAGAATTCAGTTTAGTTTTCACACCTAGCTAAGTGCTGCCTTATCCAGAACTTAGTTTGCCTAGGTCCAAAGGAGTTTCTTGATTTAATCAATGGTAATCACAACACACAGAGGGAAATCCCACATCAATCCTCTTCATATTATTTCTGGAAATTTTTCTCTTGTTAATGAAGAAGTAAGTACTGCATTTAGTCTATAGATGCAAGCAAAGAATGATGATGAAACAAACTATTGGAAGTAATTTTATCAAGCTGTTGTTTCTTTTTCTCTTTCAGGTCATTGTGTTAATGCTACTAAATTCTTTGCAAGTTGAAAAAGGCATTTTAATCTTCCCCTCTTACCTGCCCCATTAACTGAAAGTGCAATGCAAATAATGAGAAATGTTTAAGTTGCTGTTACCTTTTAAATTGGTGTTTGACTTAAAGAAAACTAGTACCATTGAAACTGAGAACTTCTTAGAAAATTAATCTATGCCCTCTTGATATGCAACACATTTAGATGCATAAAAGTTACTTTAAACCTGAAATACAATGTATTTTTTTCAGATATTGGTTGAAGTTGTAGCAGATAAAATGGAGTATAACCTACAATTTCTTTAAATTTTACTTTTCTGATAATCACCTGCACTGATGCTGGAGGATGATACACCACTGAGAAAATTTAGATATTTTTATCCGGCCACCAACTGGGGTGATCAGCCTCAATTGATATATCTACAACACAGTCCCTAACAGTCCCTACACCTAATGTTCAATAAAGCAGAAGAAAAGGGTAAGAGCCAGAGAAGTCTCCTGTCAAGTTATGATAGGAAAGCTTTATCATAAAGTTGCAACAATATGGCTTCCTAAAAAGACCTGAGAACTAATAACACCAGTTGATATAACTGCATATAGAGAGTAACTCTAACAGGGCTCCACTCACAGGTGATTACTGAGAGGGAGAATTAGTCTTCCTTAGGGATGAACCTCCTAATTAGTTATTCATTATCAGGTGGTCACCACTAAAATCATATGCATATAAGAAACACTAAATGGACTCAACAAGTTATATTTGTTACTTTAATCCTCCCCTCTTAACTGCCCCATTAATTTTCTCTCTCTGCATAAGTATATATATAAAACATATTAACAATATGTTATTATAAATATAATAAAATTTCAGAGCCCATAAATTTGATTAGTGGGAGGTACATAGGAAGGGTTGGAGAGATGGGAAATGATATAATTATTTTTAATTAAAAATAGAATAAATTTAAAAAAATATGTCCCTCCTTTCTTTTGAAGGACATTGTTCAGCAAAATGTAAATTAATATTTACACTCCAGATCTGGATTTTGTTTTATTTTAAAGAGACAAATGAAGATCATAGTTTCAGGAATTAGACAAAGTAATACTTTTTAGGAAAGAAAAATTATACAGTCACATTTGACAGCACATGTCTGACATCATAGCTACTCAGAGACTGAGGCAGAAGGATCAAACAAGTTAAAAGTCGGCTTGGGCTATATAGTGAGTTGAACACAAGTCTAAGTAAAGTTAGTAAGATTTTATCTCAAGACAGACAGACAAGCAGATAAACAGATAAAAGAAGAATGGCGTATTCTCTTTTTCCTGTAAAAGGAAATAAAAGCCACAATTGCTGGGAGGAAAGAAACCTGAGTTCATGACCACATGATACAGCTGTTCCATGTTTGAATAAGAAGAAGAAATTTTTAGGATATATTAAAAGTAAGTTAATTACAGGAGACAACATAATTACAAAAACTTGAAAGATGTGTTTTATTTTGATTTTCAAAACTAAATATTTATGGGAACTTGAGCCAAATATTCTACCCTCCTGGTCCAAGTTGCACTGAATTTTACTGCTGAACCAAGTATATCCACATTGCTGTACAACCATCATCAAAATTTCTATAATTTTATTATTTTTCCTGCCTGTAATTCTTCAACTGAATACTTAACAAGAGCCAGGGACAGCATTTGATTTTCTCTTTTAAAGATCTTTGTCAACAATTTAAATTGGTTCACGTGACTGCTCTAGAATGACATGCCCGACCAGTTGATTATAATTAATACTTGTTAATTCTCAAGTATTTTTCAGGCCCTGTTCAGATGTTACTTTTCTTTTTCATTAGGAGAGAATTTTTATTGTAAAAGTGTTATTTTAAACTGCATTAACCTGCAGAATAAGGCTTCCAGGAAGAGGGAGCATGAGAAATCAATGAGCTTTCTACCTGGTTTTCTGACCATTCTGATATAGGCACAGGTGAGTTAAGAGGATTAATTAAAGAAGTAATAACACCAGTTGACATAACAGCATATATAGAGTAACTCTAACTACCTCCCTTGTAATACTATTGGGTTATTGATATGGATGATGAAGGAAAAAGTAGGAAGTAATATAATATGGGATACCAAGACAGTAAAAAAAGCATGTCTACTGTAAGACATAGATAGTATTTTTACTGAAGCATTATTTACAGAAAAACAAAATTCATAACCTCAATAAGTATATACTCTAATAAGGACAGTGTGTTGCCTTTTTCACAAAGGAAATGATCAAATGTAGACAATTAGTATCCAGGTTGCTAGATAACCATCACAGGGAATATCCAATATTAGAGTCTCAGTTTTAAGCATTGTACCCTGACAAGAATGCTACTCACTAGCTGAATGAAAGTACCTTAAAGTTGGAATGGTTGTTTATACAAATAAACAAATATGAAGATAGAAAATAATGAAAAGAAAGAAATCTATAAATTTAGTGTTCTTGATTATAATTTTAATGTTATTTTTCACAGTACTAGAAAGAAACATTAAAGTTCCATTATTTTTTGTGGGATTCCCCTCTGTATGCTGTGAATACCATTGATTAACAAAGAAACTGCTTTGGACCTGTAGCAGGGTAGAACTTAGCTAGGTAGGGAAAACTAAGCTGAATTCTGGGAGGAAGAATGCGGAGTTAGAGAGAAGACATGCAACCCCTCTAGAGACAGATGCCAGAACTTTAGCTGGTAAGCTACATCCACAAGGCGATACATAGATTAATGGAGATTGGTTAAATTAAGATGTAAGAGTTAGCAAATGAGAAGCTAGAGCTAATGAGCCAAGCAGTGATTTAAATACTACAGTTTTGAGTGATTATTTCAGGGCTGAGTAGTGGGGAACAAATAAGCAGCTTCATCACAACGATCATTCATTTTGATGCACTATAAGAGTATTGCTGAAGGCATCACAATACCAGTTTTTAAAATAGCAGAGAGCTATAGTAACAATCAAAAGAACAAAACAGAGGATCTTGATATAAAGTTACATACCCACAGTCACAGGTTCTTTACAAAGAAGCTAAAACCATATAAGAAAAAAAAGACAACCTCTTAGAAATAGTGCTAGGAAGTTGTTAACACTTAAAATTCAATCCTTATCTCTGTCACTACACAAAAGTTACATGTGTATAGATCAAAGACTATAATGTAAGATTTTAAACTATTAGAGGAAAACAAAGAGGAAACACTTAAGACATTGCTTAGGCAATAATTTCCTGGATACAACCTTAAAGGAAACAAAAGCAATAGTTGGCTTCTACAACTACATCATATTGAGAAATACACAGCAAATGAAACAACCAAACAGTAAAGATATTCTACAGAATGGAAGAAGTATTTGCTGGCTATTTTATCTGAAAAAGACAAGCATTCAAATGCATAAAAAACTTAAAAAAAATCACTAATAGAATAAGTCATTCAATCTATACACAGGCAAATATTCTAAAAAGATGCTTCTTGAAAAAAGAACAAATAGTAAATAGTTTAAGGCCATGTTTAATATATTTAGTCATCAGTGAAATATATCCTAAGCCTCTTTAAGACTCCATCTTACTTAAGATGACTATTATTTAAAAAAAAATAGTGTGAGAGAAACAACCTTTACAGATTGTCTGTGATAATATGCTACTATATACAGTACAGAAAGGTTTCCTCAAACGAATGAGATTGTGGCCACTATTTGATATATCAGTACCACTTCTGGACTTGTGTCAGAAGAAAACAAAATCAACATGTGTAATGAATATCTATGTACATACTTTTCAGTGCTATATAATTGTAATCTATTCAATCACTGTGGGTACCTATGGATACATGAATAAAAATTATATATATACAAATACATATATATACTCACACATATATTACTCATACATATGTATATTTTCATATTCTAAAGTGTTATTCAGCCATCATTTGTAGAATAACGGGTAGAATGACACATCAACCTATTAGATGAAATAAGTCAGATGAATAGAGACCAGTGCTTATTTTTTCATATGTGAAATTTTAATATAAAATTAATGAGTAGATAAATAACTATGGAAGTCAAAGGAATTTTTCAGAGGGGAAATAGAAAGAAAGGGAAAGGGTAGTTAGGTGATATGTACAACCAGATCACATTGTATGAGAGTGTCACAGTGAAACCCAAGTACAAAATTAATATACATTACAAATTAAAATAAAATACTATTAATTGTGGTAAGTTATTAGAATAATGTAAAAAGGGAGAGTATGTATAAAATATTTTATTTAATAAATATTGTTAGTTCACTTTAAGGCTCATTCATCAATCAGTTTACTATTGAGCATGTATTATTGAAGTGACAGGTGATGTATGCTCTGAATATATTTTATTGCCATTGGTTAATAGAGAAGCTACTTTCAGCCAATGGCTTAACAGAGAAAATCCAGGCAGAAAATTAAAACAGAGGTGTAGAGAGAGAGAGAGAGTAGGTGGAGCCAACAAGAAGACATGTAGCTGATCTCAGGAGACAGACATTTCTGCTAGAGCCTACTGAAAATTTGCCAATAGTCTATGACCACGTGGTGATGCACAGATTAATGGAAATGAGTTAGTTTATAACATAAGAGCTAGCTAGAAATATGCCTAAGCTATTGGACAAACAGTATTGCAGTTAATGCAGTTTCTGTGTGGTTATTTCAAATCAGCGAGGTCAGGAAATGAACTAGCAGCTTCTGCCATCATACTATGTATCAGAGACCATGTCAGAGGCTGAGAATTCATCAATAAAGAGAGACCCTTCTCTAACCTTTGAAAGTTCTCATCCTATGAATGAGGGGTAGTATGTTGTTTTATGATTGTTTTCTGAATCTTTTTTTGTCTACAAAAGTGTAGAAGATGGGCAGGGATGTTTAAAATATTCAGTGATAAATAATAACTAGAAACTAATCATCAATAATTTTCTGAACAAAAGACATAATCCCTAGTCTTTGAAAACAATGAAAATCCAAGTAAGGTCCCTAATTTATCGAGCTCTTTCTGTGTGCCAAGAACGTAAAATGCTTTGTATTTGAATCAGTGAAAACATCGCACAAGTTTAGGAAGGAAGCACTGTTAAAATAGTTAAATTCAAAAGTGAATTAGTTCCAAAATGCTTCGGATTCTCAATGACAACTAAAGTCTAAAAAGTGTAGTCTGATTTTAGATCCTACTTTCCTTAACTGACAATGTTATTTCGCATTCTTCTCTCATCTTTCTATGTTTGACAGGTTGCTAGGATATGAAAATCTTATTTGTTGTGTGTTGATCCTAAGTAGAAATGCTTGAAAAACCCTGAATACAGAAACTGATTCAAACATCACATCAGATCTGTGAGAGATTTTTATATTGATTTGTGTGAAAGCAGGACAACATTTATCAAGTAGGAAAACTTTACAGTTCATCTCAGTCAATAACCATAGACTGACCACATCTCCCTGTCAATGTGCCCATTTTAGTGTCATTTCCATGGCTTCCAATAACTTCAAGACAAAGTATCAGTGAAAAAAATCTTTAGTTGTTTAGACTTGTTTAAATTCTTGACCATCTCCAATAATCAGTTTAAAAAAATCTATACAATATCTTGTTGACTAAATTTTAACATTTTTAAAATTATTTTACGTGTCAGGTAGGGTTTGGGGACTGGAAATACCATAATAAAAAGAATGACTATGCTTTGGTAGGACTTACACTGAAGAGGAGCCAAAGTTAAGTGATAGTGAGAGAAAAGCAAAGGTGAGAAGAGAAGGTAGGGGGATAGGGAAGAGTTCTCAAGAGAGGTAAAAAAGTACAATGTGTCATTTTTTTACCACTCTTGAATTTTGCATGCAAATAGATGGAATTAGAAAACACTATCCTGAGTGAGGTAACCCAGACCCCCCAAAATGAATATGTTATGTACTCACTTATAAGTGGGTACTAGGCATAAAAAAGGGCATCAAGCCTATAGTTCATGATCCTAGAGAAACTAAGTAATAAGGTGAATGCAAAGAAAAACATATATAGACCCTCCTAGAAATTGGAAACAGACAAAAATTTGGGAGCATGGCGACAGGGAGTAGAAGGAAGGGGAGAAGGGGTGGTTGAGGAGAACGCGAGGGAATGGGATAGTTGAGATGGAGGAAGGACAGATATGAGAGCAAAAAAGAGATATCATGATTGAGGGAGCCACAATGAAGTTAGCAAGAAACTTGGCTCTAGAATAATGCCCAAGAATTCACAGGAATGACCCCAGCCAAGACCCTAAGCAATAGAAAAGAGGGTGTCTGAACTGGCCTTACCCTGTAGTCAGACTGATGATTATCTTAAATATCACCATAGAACCTTCATCCAACAACCGATGGGAACAGAGGCAATGACCCACATCAGAGCACTGGACTCACCTCCCAAAATCCATTTGAAGAGTGAAGGAGTTAGAGTATGAGCAAAGAATCTAAGACCATGAGGGGTTAATACACTGAGAAAGTTTGCTTGAGCTAATGGGAGCTCACCAACTCTAACTGGTCTGGGAGTCAACTCTGAAGGGGGTTGACAGTTGGAGTAGACTGAGTGGACATAGGGACACTGGGAGTTGTCTCTATGCATGTACTGGCTTCTCGGGACCCTATTCTCTTTGGATGTAAACCTTGCACAACCTAGATGTAGTAGGGAGGGCCTTAGAGTTTCCACAGGGAAGGGCGCATTGCCCTCTCTTAGAATTGGAGGGGATGGGTGGAAGGGTCTGTGGAGGGAGGGGGAGGAAAGTGGGAGCCGGGGAGGAAAGTGGGAGCCGAGGAGGGAGTGGGATTTTGGATTGGTATTTTCTTAAGCAATAAAATAATTTTAAAATGAGTACAATGTGAAGTGAGTTCTGAAATTGTCTCAGAGAATGATCACAGTCAAGAGCCAGTGGGAAGGAAGAAGGGGGCAAATTTGTTCACCACACACACTTCATTGTTGACTATCTCTTTTATCCATTAATCTCTGAGCCTGCAGGGTCTGTTATTGCTTCATCTTATAAATAACATTCACAAGTAGATTCTAAAATCTTAACCTGCTGAATGTGTTTAAAGTTAGAGTTTATACCTCGAGGAATTTACTAGATGCCCTGATTGCTGTTCCATCGTGAGACAGTTGAGAATGAATGACACATTCTTAAATGTCTATTTCACTGGTTATCATAAAATTCACCATGAAAAACCTGGAACCAGATAATCATATAAAATACAGCTAACTACTAATTATTTCTGGTTTGTGACCAATGAAATTCTTGAACAATTTCTATTCTTTCTCAGAAAAGGATAAAAATCTGCACACATTGTGAGAGACACTTTCAGTTGCTCATTAAATATGTTAAGCAAAGAATGGGCAAAGTATTTTAGCAAAAGAACTTAACCACACAGGATTAATATAGTTGGCATTAAAGTGTATTATAATATTTTATTCCTTGAACACAAGTATGCCACTGAGATATTATATATAAGCTCAGGGATCAATGCTGTTTTCCCCATGTGTTGTGTATTCGTGGAGGGGCAAACTGCTGGGATTAGATTTTAATTTATGATACAGACTGTGCTAAAAATTGGTGAACAAGTTAGCCCATTTAGGATAGACAATCACAAGAAGAAATGAGCTATAATTTTGTCAAAAATGCCTTTTTATAAAAGTCTTCCAGAAGATAGTGTGCCCACTTTATTGATTACTTTTTCTATGTGCACATAAATCACCACATGCAGAAGGTATCTTGGGATCAGGGAAAAGATGGTTCCGCTTGGGACTATGGCATTGTTGGTATTGAGCCTAATTTTTTAATATCAGAGTTATTAGTGCTATTTAAGTATTAAATTAAATTTTAATTTATTAAGTAATAAAATTAATCGTTATATTAATTATTAAAGACTTGTTTTACTGTTATAAATAAACAATAAAAATGTCTGTACAACAATGATTAAAATCCACGTAATGATCTATGCCCACCTGTAAAAAGACTGCGGGCCGCTTTCTTGCCTCCCGGCTCCTGGCCGCCTGGCTAGATTATGCCCCAAAATAACAACATGCAAACTGTATTCATTTAAACACTGCCTGGCCCATTAGTTTCAGCCTCTTATTGGTTAATTCTCACATCTTGCTTTAACCCATATTTAGTACTCTGTGTAACACCACAAGGCGGTGGCTTACCGGGAAGATTCTACTCTGTGCCCATCTCGGAGAGGAGAGCTATAGCATTTGACCTCACTGTCTTCCTCCTCCCAGAATTCTGTTCTGTCTTTTCCACCCAACTATGTCCTGACATATCAGACCAAGCAGTTTCTTTATTAATTAACCAATGAAAGAAACACATAAAAAAAGACCCACCTACATCACCCACCTCAACTTGGTTGTTATAATAATTTTAGAATATAAAGTGTTACATTCAAAAATTCAAAACCATGCCAGTAAAAATTTTTAGTGAGTTAATATTGCTACCAAACCTGAGCACCTGAGTTTAATCCCTGGGACCTACATAATAGAAAGAGAACTGACCCCTTAATTTGTTCTCTGACATCCACACATATGCACCAGGGTACTCTATGTGCACACACACACACACACACACACGCACACAAAATAATTAAATGTAATAAAATAAAAAAATTTAGACATTTTATATTTATTTTGATACTCTTTTTTTCAAAATGGTTATAGATTACTATAGACTACTTATGACTAAAAGGAAATTTTAGATGCTTTTATGTAGCTTGTTTTGGATCATCTTGTATTGTTTTATTAATATAATTTAATTAGCATAATAATATATCTATTTACCTTATTATATAATATCCATTTGCCAGATAGCCAATAATAATTAACATTTCCTGTGTAGACTTGTATAATAAAAACCATGTCTCGAAAAACAAACAAAAATGGTCTTTTTTTATTTCTTGAATATCTTTCCAAATATTTACCAAATACTTGAACTTATCATAAATAATAATAATTCCACTCCCAACATTTATACATGTACAAACAATAAAAACTGTAGCATATGTGACTTAATCTGTACTTTCACAAGATAGTATGGGAACACCATTTTATTCCAATTTACAAAGAACTACACTAGATTTTTGCAGTTGTATGTTTATATAATTAAAATTAATTTCTTAGCCATGTTGGTATAAATTTATTTCTTTCCTATATGTTACTATTATAGAGAAAATTATTGTGTTATTGCATCTTGTGAAATATTCATTAAAAGCTCTGTAAGAATAAATATTGGATACACTAGAAAGTTAATTGCTAGAATGAAGAATTATATAAACACACCTTTTTCCCTTTTATTGAAAACGGAGTTTTTATCACATAATGTAGATGGCTAGGAGTCATCCATAGTTAACTTTGAGACTGTTTATTTTGCTCTACAGATTGTATTCTGCTATCCTGTTGGCTTCACGTGTCGCTCAGAGAGGACTTAGACACCCATGATGCTCTCTTATGTTCCTAACAATCTTGGTTATGTCTTCCTCTTCCTCTCTTTCTCAGAGTTTCTGACCACGTCCCCTGCCGTCTGGATCCAGCTACTTTCTGTTTCCCATTGAAAACAATTAGGCTTCTCAGGGATGATAGTAAGCTAAAATATAATGGAATAAAATAAAACAAAACTAACACATTTGAATTGCCTCAAAAATAATGAATCTGACATGGTCTTGCATGGTTATTGTTTCAGCACTTGGGAGGCAGGGAGCGAAGGAAAGATTTCCAGGGAGTTTGAAGCCAGTCTATGTTACACAGCAAGAGTGTGTCCAAAAAAAAAAAAAAAAAGAAAGAAATTCAAACCAGAATTAATCAACTAATTAGTTAATTAATCAAAGCCAGGTATGGTGGCGCACGCCTTTAATCCCAGCACTCGGGAGGCAGAGGCTGGTGGATCTCTGAATCCGAGACCACCCTAGTACAGAGCAAGTTCCAGGGGAGCCAGAGCTACACAGAGAAACCACGTCTTGAAGAAGCAAAATCAAAAAAAAAAAAAAAAAACCTAAATAACATGCTCCTCCCTCAGCTTCCCTTCGCTGTGTGCTCATCACGCTTTGTCCTTTCCCATGTAACTAAAAACCTTTCTCTTGACTAGAGGCAAGGACCAGCTTCAAGTTTTCTCTGTCCAAGTCTGAATGTGTGGGTTCAGAGGGCTTACAGGGTGCAGGGCTGGTCTAGTACTGCACCAGTAACAGAAGGGATAATATCAGCCAATCTGACTTTTATTCTGATGGAATCACCCCTTGTGAGGACTGTTCATTTCTCCATATGGACATAAAGGCTCTCGTGTTTCTCAGCCCCTAGGGTAGCTTTGCTTGGCTAGTGACTGAATGTTTATAAGGATTAGTTCAGTCTCCCTTTATATAAATAGTAAAGACGACCTGGGTAAATCTGACCCCGTATTATGGGCAACAAAATAAATTAAAACAAGAAAGGAGATTTCAAAAGATCTTGTGGGAAAAAAAAATTGGCTAGAGAAACACATGACAGAATTCTTATACATACTTCCCCTTAATTCTGTCTTCACTGCAACTTAACCATTTCTGGACTGACGACAGCCGTGTCTTTTTCCCATTACAGCAGTACTTCTGTGTGGCTGTTTTAGCCAGGTCAGAGTGTCAATAAAAGAAATTTATTTCTTGTGATTGCAGAGGCTGGAAGTGTGAGATCAAAATTCAACCATGGGCTGGAGCCTGATATGGTGAGTGTTCTATTCCATATTATAAACCGTTGTGTCCTCATCTGTTGAAAATAATATGACAATTCTCTATGTTATTCCTTTAATAAGGGCACTACTCTGACTTATAAGGACTCCACTCTCATAATTCAGTGACTACCTCCATAAACCCCACATCTTCATTCTGTTTATATTAGGGCTAGAGTTTCAATAGAGGAGTGAAGTGGCACAAACATCAAATCCTTTATAATGACTGCCTTGGAAAGTAGCAAGTTACTTTAAATATATGGTTACTTAATTTATTGGTATGCTGGGTGCATATATTTTGGAAATGTTTCATGTTCTTTAAGCATCTTCTTTTCTTTCTTTCTTTCTTTCTTTCTTTCTTCCTTCCTTCCTTCCTTCCTTCCCATCTTTCTTTTTTTTATTACTAGAGATATTTTCCACAAAAGAAGTCAAGACAAAATCTGACATGCTTATACCTGGTTGATATTTATATGAAAACATTCCTGTGTACATGCCTGGATGTTACAGTGAAAATGTGTGGCAATGAACACCTACAAAAATCACTGTGAATGTCTTTGTACTTACCTGTGCCTACAACTATAGAAATATATGAAAATGATGGCTTAAGTAAATTTGTATCTAATGAATTCGATACCATAAGATCAGGTAGATTCATATTTTCCCCTTTTCTTCCATTATACCATTCTCCTGATTTTCCCTTAACTTCTATGCCCACACCTTTCCTGTTCCTTAGGAGATATGCCATTTTTCCCCAAACATAAATGTGGTACTTATAAAGGTACAATGTGAACTCTTCTTAATAGGTAACCTCTCAATTAATCATTCTGTTGGAATAATTCTCTGTATTCATTTTCTACTGAGGCCAACCAAAAAATTCATGCATTCAAGGAAGTCATGCAATCTAAAAACTCACAATTCACAGATGATACTTCCCCTTAAAACTAGCTTTCTTCTACTACTTCCTTCCTTTGTTAACAGCATCAACCAATGTTTTTAGCAGTTCCAATGAAAACTTTGCTATTAGAATTTAATCTCGTATCCAAGCCAAAGTCAACAATAACAACATTTCTAGCTGCTTAATGAAGCTCACTCCTTCATTCTAGGCCAAATTTGTTATTTGCTGAACCTAACCTCTTGAATATGAATATATGTCATCAGAATTATCGATCTAAATAAAAATAGATCATGGGATTCATTATTTAGTTCATGCAATAATATAGCATTAAAGAAAACCCAGTAATGTGGATACTAATGGTCTGCATTTTCAGTTTCCAAGTCTTCGTCCCATCCTTGGTGCTGAATTTTCTCTTACTAGGTAGGATCTGCTACAACAGGCTTCATACTGTAGGACTCTGGTACATGGTTTACTTTTGTCTAATGTGGTCTTACTTCCTCTTCTTTTTTATACTTCATATCATCAGTTATGTATCATTTCTTCAAGTAAGTAAGCAAGATTTGTCTAGCTTCCATAGTTAAGAAAACTCATTCTCTCTTACATTTCTCACTCACCACACTAAGTGAAGCAACAGTAGCATCTGTATTGTGACTCATTCATTATTGCTTTCCTTTCCCCATAAGACTGCAAACTTAGTAAGACAGTAACTAGTATTCATGAGGTCAGACACATAATTGGCTATCAATACATATATACTAAATTAACAAATTTGAATAGATAGCTTTGAAAACAGATGAAAAGTGCCAAAAAATATAGATTTAAATAGAATGCATTAACTAACAATTAGGAAAATCAGTTTCAGCAAGTAGTTGCATATTACAGAGTTTCATTGTCTCTGAAGGAACTATTTCCTATTCCCAAACTGAGGGTTTGATGGATTACTTAAATAGTTTTGGTCAGAGTTTAAAAACACAAACAAAGGTTGTGCAGAATGGCCCTGAAGCCTGAAGGGGAGGGAATGCCATGGCCACTGAGTCCTAGAGACACTAAATGCAATGGATAAAAACTGACTCCAGGCATAGCCTTTAGTATATGAAATCGCTTACCCGGTGATATTCCTACAAGGATGGTATTGAGAGAAACAACGCTTGTCTTTATGTCTGAGATTTGGAGTGTTACTATAACAAATACAATCCCAAGTGGCTTACAGAATATATATATTAATATTTTAATTCTGGGGGGGCAAACAATCTTACGTGGGTCTTATTGGACTGAAATCCTGACGTTGCATTATTATAAATATCTGTATCTCAATGTCTCTGATTTCTAACCTCGTATCACTCTGTGTTTAATTACCTCATTCTGAATTTGGTCCTATGCCACTCTTGTCAAAGACATTGTTAGCATATTACACCTGAGGGGGAAATACAGAAAACCCTTTCTGAAGACTGTATCACTTAATCATGTTTTCAAAGTGTTTCTGACCATGTAAACCACAGAGTTCACTGTTTCTGGAACTTGGAAGCAGATATCTCTGGGAAGTCCTTATTTAAAAGGCCATGTTCTCATTCTGTTTTCTTTTCTGGAATTAGTGGGTAGCATCTGCCATAGTAACACAGCAGCAAATGAAACCTTGGATGTTATCTCTAAAGGTCAGCCTCCAAAGTCAAATATTGCTGAATTTGGAGGAAGAAACTCCTATGAAAAATTAACATAATAAAGAAATTTTGTTATTCTATCCTACCAATGTCACAATTTAAATAACACTTTCATTTATCAATTTGATTAGATTGATATGTGCTATGAATCTAACTATATAATTTAAAATTAAATGTGATGTTCAAGGTCTAAAAAATGAACAGGAACAAATTTATAGAAAATCAGTTCATTAGACTTATTGAAATTTTATTTCTCTCAAATAAAGTCTGTCTATATCTAGGAAAAGAGAAATAAGTAATTTTTTTATTGTCAAATTCTCAGAATGGAAGACGTTTAAAGTAAATAACACTAGATAGTTTAAATAAGCATGATGACTATCCATTTGATTCATTATACAGGTGCTTTAATTACTTTCATCTAAGAAAATTAAAATCATGTTTTGGAGTTCTAGGACAGTATTTTAATTTTGAATATATTTTTATTAAATATTAAAATATTGAAGTGAAAATACCAAGACCAGATGTAAAGCATTTTTACATGTTTAAGACATAAATAAATGAAAATACCATCATTTAAAACCAGCGGAAAGAATACGAATGGGGATACTTCAAAACCGTACAAAAAGAAATGGAAACATTTCTTAACTTGATACCAAATATAAAGGATACAGCACTGTTTAACTATGCAGCTAAAGTGATACTTGTGCACAGTTCTGAATTAGCCAGGACATCTATGTGCACTGCAGTTCCCTTTTGCTTGAGCGTCTTTGTTTCGAAGGGTTCGTGGCTTGCAGGATAATAGCTGTTATCTCATAGATTGTGGCTCCTGCTCTGGAGGATGCTTGTGAAATGTGTTATTGTGGTTATGAGTCATCCGAGCTGTTGCCAATATATCTTGAAGATGACTCAGTTAAGTCACCGTAATGGATGCTGCACATTGGGGAGTATCTGTCATGTGCATCCCTTATTGAATGCTGTCTTTTTTTGAGGGCTGCCTTTTCTTTCTTTCCTTTTTTCTTTTTGTATGTTTCCCTAGAATATGGAGGTCTTTCTTGAAAATGTTATTCATTTGGATATGATTTCTGTTCCCCACAAGGTCATAGATACTCACCATAGTCATTGAAGCATTTAAACATGTCTGATTGTATAAGTAGGCCTGCTAGTGCAATCAAGAAGCAGTTTCCTGTGTTAGCATTTCCCCAAGCCACACATATTCTGCGTGGTAAACTATCCTAGGAACCATTAAGCTGTAGCTTGCTCCCAGAATTCCAGTTATAGGCTTTTAACCCTCATTTCTCCTACCTCTCTTTTCATTTACTTATGTTTGATAGATAACAATTAAAGCTTCTGTTCATATTTATAAATTAGCAAAATTATTTACCTCTCACAATCAATTATGAAAATAGCAATTATCTTGTTTTTTTTCTAAATGTTTGAAGCATTAGTATAAATAATCTTATTCAATAAAAGATCAGGAGTCAAATATTGGGATAAAGCCCAGAGGACCAGAGAACCTGGAGCAGTCACCAGTTGCTTCCTACCTGTTTCATCCTCCATCCAAAAACAGGGCTGAGATCCTGTCTCTGCCCCAACCTTATCACTTCCTCTCTCCTCTCTCATGTACTGGGATCAAAGGTGTGAGCCTCTCAAATGTTGGGATTCAAGGGGTAAGTCTCCCAAGTGCTGGGATCAAAGATGTGAGCCTCCCATGTGCTGGGAATAAAGGCGTGTACCTCCCAAATGCTGGGATCAAGGGTGTGAGCTTCCCAAGTGCTGTGATTAAAAGTGTGAACCACCACTATCTGGCCTCTATGGTTATCTCCGCCCTCTGATTACCAGGCACATTTTGTCAATACATAAACTAAATATCACACAACAAATATATCTCAAATCTTTTTTGAGTTTTCTACCATTTATCTCATTCTAATGTATTTGAATGTAAGAGGAACTGTACAATGCCAGCCATGGTGGCACACATCTTGAATCCTAGCATTGAGGAGGCGGAGGCAGGTGAACTCTGTGAGGCCAAGGCTAGCCTGGTCTACATAGTTCTAGAACATCTAACACTACATAATGTAGAGACCCAGTCTCAAAATAAGGAAGGAATATTGTATGCTTATCAGTCATATTAGAATTGAAAGTTGCTGATATGCAAGTGAAAATTTATTTGATGTCATTTCACTTTAAATTATTTATTCAAGTTTATTATAATATTGAGGGTTAAAAACATAAAATTTCCCTTTCATTTATTTACTAAATGAATATTATTAAGCAGGCACTATGAGCTTATATTGTAGCTCATATAGCATGATCTACTATGTATATGTATGTGTGTGTGCATATGTGTAAATGGTAGATAGTTTTAATACATTTAAGTTTCTGAAATAAATTTAAGTTTCTGAAAAAATATTTTATTATAGCTGACCTGCCCATATATTATGTAGTATGTGTTTTTAATACCCAAAATTAATGTTAGGTTTAATACAAAGCTAGTAATCAACAGTAATGTACAACTGAGTAGATGTAAAATTTAGAGATAACCGTAGCCTCTAAAGAGAGGACAAGGAGTCACAAAAACTAGGAATCAATGAACATAACTTTTACAAAATAAAAAGACATATTTACTTATATTTTCAAGGATGTTGAGAAATAGTGATAAATTGAGGAAGGATGTTGCTGTTCAAAGCCTAGAGTAATTTAGCTTGATGACAAACAGTGATTTAGAAGAATAGACTTATCATGAAGACCAGAGACCACTTGAGGGTGACCTTTATTTGTGAAGACATTTTTTAGTTAAAATCCCTGGGAGTCTGTGTAAATACTGGCATGTTTTTTTTTTATTTCTCCATGCATCAGTGTTCTTTTATTAAAATGGAGATTATGCTGGATATATCACTTGATATTTGTAGGAATAGAATAATTTTATATACCTACCTTAAAACACAGTGGAGTATAATAGAAAATGGGCAGATCCTGAGTTTATTGTTAAAGATTTTAAAGCAGAAAATTGGGTGTATATTCAATTTCATCAGAGTGTGTGGCTTTCCTTATGGTATATTTTTCCTGTATCATTGTGGCTTTCTTACAGTAATATGATAAACAAGAGGAAGAATTGCTAAATCACCAGGAAGCTCATTAAGAGTGATTTAATTGAAATTAAATTTTAGACCACTTAATTAATATCAATTAGCCTTCCCCCTTTAACCGTAATTTATCTTGTTTTCCCACAGTCTATATTTGGACAGCTATCACAAACATGACTTGATCAGCTCAATAATCAGCGTGTATCTAACAGAAACCAGAGGCTTTCTTTCTCTGCCTGTTTCCTGAGGAGAACAGCTAATGCCAAGTTTCTGTGGCAAAGGTTAGTGCTTAATAGATACTGTGGTATGCTTAATAACCCTATGAAATCCTGAATGTTTAACCACAAATTGGAATTACAATCTACTTTTTTCTCTTATGTTTTCATGCACACGGATTTAGGTGCCCAAACAGATTTCCTGTGAGTTTTCATTTATTTTTCAAACATATTAAATATATTTTTAAAAAACTTTTGGTGATCTTTTGCCAATGTCAGCCATATTTCTCTAATTTCACACTCTTTCAAGGTAAGATAAAAACACAGCTGCTGCTTGTCCTAGTAACTGTGATGGTAGAAGAACGCCAAGAGTGAGGTCTGCAGGGTGAGTGTATTTAGACCAGTTTGAGTTGCACATGAGGTCCTTCCAGAAAATCAAGCAAATAAACAAAAATAAACTAAAAAAATTAAAAAATAAAATGCAAGAGTGTTACAAAGAATTAATTTTATTAAACCACACAGTACAATTATTATGCTTCTCAAAATAATGGGGGATAAAGGCCTTCCCATATACTTCAAAGTCTGCCCTCCATTCTCTAAATTCTCTTTCTTCCTCCTCGCCACTTCCTTTCCTCTCCCCATCTTCAACTCTATCTCTGCCAATATGAATTCATCTTTGTAGGCAGAACACTGGTATGTGTTTCCATTAAGATGCTGGATGTTTTCCAAATCATTATCCATTCAATATTGTAAATGAGCAATTGAAAAATAATAAAGTGTATCAGTATGTTAAACATTCCACTTAAAGATGAAATATTTGGAGCTTTCATATAATGTACTAACCCATAAATTAGATGTTTCAAATTGAGACTGAATTATGTTTATGTATATATGCTAATTAGGGCAATAAAATGATCTTTAAGAATATAAAATGCTTTTTCCACTCCACTAGTTTGCATCTTATATGTGCACTTTCTGTCCTTAACATTGAGTCAATGCTTTTGTAGAAAATACAGCTAGTATTTTCGGTGTAACTGCAAGCTTTTGCGCAGATCAGATATACTCTTTTGCATAGACTTCACTTTTAATGGGTGTCCATAAATCTGACTAAAGCTTTGAAACTTAAAAAGAAAATGTTCAGTCCTCCTAGAACCATAGTAGTGTTTTTTAGCAATAGAATAGAAACAAAACTTGCAGAAGAATCTTCTAGTCCCACCACTATGGAGTCACTTGTAGACAGAAAGAAAGGAGCCTTAAACTGAGAAGATTCACCAAGGATAGTAAAAAGGCTTGGAGACGACAGTTACTGGAACCTGGAGGAAAGGGGGCTTATTTCAGCAATGGGGGGAATGGTTGGCAGCATAGTTTGTCCCCTTGAGTCCCTTGTGAGGTAGAAAGGAAGACAATTGGTGGATCTAAGACAGACTAGTTAAAAGTGTTAACTAACCTGATTTAATTGCCTGGTAGTAAATAAAGTGAGAGGAATCTACAGAATAGGGAGTGTTTCATAGTCAAGAAAAAGTTTAGAGAAACTAATTCTAATTAGAGGCATGATGTATTAGAAAATAAGTCTTTATCACTCCTAGCTTCTCCTGCTGAAAAATCTCCAAATTAGGATCAAGACAAAGGGTTGAAGTCAAATGTAAGGTACTGTCTTCAAGATGTGCCTTTAGGGTCAAATTTAAGTGAAGATCTTCCTGAAAGACCTTTTGTTAAGATCTCAGAACAATTCAATGTGATTTCTTTGATCTAGTTTTGATGAAAGGACATCTAAGTATTATAAAGATTTGGCCCTTGGAAGCCTCAGTCATAACTTGGAATAGAGAAAATAGCTTAACTTGAATATATTTGTGGAACTGCCCTTTGTCTAATGAGTTGATTATAATTTGAAATATAGAAAAAATACCTCATTTTATCTACTTTTGGTTTGGACTGAATGAACAAGATAATTTTTAAAAATCTTATTTAAAATTTAAAATAAGTGGGATGAGACCACTTATTTATGTTATATATGGACATAAATATAATATGTGAAGCATCTTTATGATAACCTAATAAATTATGTTGCATTCTTCAGCCAAGATGCTGTACCTGATGAACTGTGTTTGATGAAACTATCTATTCTGAACCTGATTTAAATAGTTAGATCTTAGTCTGCATGTCTGGTTTGATATTGTAACATAGCTCATTTTGAGGAAAAAGGGGTAGATATAGATATAGATGATATAGATAGATATAGAGATAGAGATAGAGATAGAGATAGAGATAGAGATAGAGATAGAGATAGAGATAGAGATAGAGATAGAGATAGAGATAGAGATATGTACTGCCCACAGAAATACTTGAGGTCTTACATGCTGTTTTCCAATGTGATTGATGTTTCCCCTTTACCTCAGTGATTATCCAGTCTATATTTTATCTTCTGGAATCGGAGATGACCCTGTGCCTGTTTCGACCAACATAACGCAGAAATGACTACAAAAAATCCTAGACTGGGTTTTCAAAAGTCTACAGTTTCTGTATACAACACTTGGAAGTCAGAGATTCTGCTAAGAAGGCCTACTATCCGGTCTTTAATCAATCTATAGAAGAGTCTAAGTTATATAAAGTTAGCAATGTAGGAAAACCGTTAGGAACCAGAGATGTGAGTAAAACCTTCTTGGGCCTTCTAGCCTACCCTAACTTTGGTCATCTGAGACTGATTGAATGACCGTGAAGTAGAAAAAGTGTTACCTTTTATAAACTAAAGATCTTAATGACCATTATATAAGCTAATAAGATGATTGTAGGCTAAAGCCACTTAACTTAGGGACAATTTGTCAACAGTCAATAGAGGAGGTTGGGGTGATGCTCAATCAGACCACACAAGCATAATGGCCTTAGTCTGTTTTCCTAGTACCGTGTAGAAAAAGATGGGCACAGCATTGTGCATCTATAACCACAGTACTGGGGAGACAGAAATAAGAAGATTGTTGGCATGCAAAAATGGGGTAGCCTCACCAAAAGGTGATCTTCAGGCTCAATGAGAAAACTTGTCTCAAAAAATAAATAAACGAGAAAAGAAATTGATGACCAGCCTTTCCAGCACATGTGTACATAGTATGCATGTGTACCTTCACAAGTATGTGCATGTACCCCTAAAAACAAATATAAAGTACTTATGCCCATACCACACACACAAATAAATAACTATAAATAAAAATGAAATGTTCCCAATTCTCTAGTTCTAGATCATGTTGCGTCCCCTGCACCAATTGTCAAAAATACCTACTGGTATGGGACAAACACAGCCAATGTTATTGAGGGTAGTGATTATGCAGACTGTGCAGTAACAGTTTTTGAACAGCAAGTTTAACTTTATATCTTCCTGGTCTCACCTGTTATATCTATCAACTCCAGGAAGAAAGGAACACAACAATTGCACAAAAATCTGTTTCCCTCGATGGAAATGGATTTAGCCTCCCAAAGCTACTTTTCTTTTAGTTTTCCTGGATTTAACTGTTTACGTTCCTCAGAATTTTGTGAAATTTGTTTTTAGGAACTTAATAATTAGTCACTAATATGATAGGAGGTAGAAAATTCAAGTCTAATCTCCATTCTAACTGAAAGACTGTGTACATTGTCCTGCAAGAGCCAATGGTTGTAACAGGAAGCCCTCAAGTGTATTTGCAGTGCTGGGTTTGTGTTGGAATCAATTAGGGTCTTGTTCTAAAAGTATGCAAATTTTATAATAAAGTATCATCATTTGGATGTATACACACATCTTGAAATGTAGTAAGATAAAAACAAACAAAGCAGAATAGGATAAAGCAGAGAAACAGAAGAAAAGGAGCCTACCCCCCCTTAAGAATCATAAGATGTAGAGACACAATTGTTCACACACATAGGAATTTGATAAGAGCACAAAATTGAAAACCACAATATATATGCCAAAGACCTACAGGGGAAAATTAAAAAACTTCCAAGAATGCCATGAAGTTCATTTATTTTTTTTATTTATTTGTATTTTTCTCATGCATTTTACAGACTGACCACCATTTCTCCCCTTTCTTTCTCCCTCCCCCTGACTCCCATCCATCCACCTTCCCATCCACTCTCCCCCTCTCCATCCAGAAAGGGACAGGCCTACCACGAGCTTGAACAAAACACGGCACAAGTTGAGGCAGCATAACTCCTTCTCTTGTTCAGCTACTGCTAGGCATGGGGTCTGGCCTGAAGAGTTGTTTGTAGACACATTGGGTAGAAATAATTTCATTTGCGAGCAGGTACCAGTTGGCTATAACTTCTGAGTTAGGAACAAGGGCTTGTGTCCATTTATCCTCTTAGCACTGGGACCCCTTTTGAGCCAAAAATGTTCCATGACCAAAACAGAGACATGATGGGAGTAACGGGGGAATCAAGGACTGTAAATGTGTATTTTCATGGTGCTGCTAACGAGGGTCTTAGGGGCTCTTCCCAAACAATGGCAAAAAGTTGTGACGGCTTCCTGTGAATAATCAGAATGTAGCGATACAACCCAAATGAGTGCATAACCAGGTAACATTCTCTTTATGACAGGTTGATGAACACAGAGGAAATTTTACAACAGTTTTAAGCAGTCATTTGAACAATTTACATACTCAGATTTATGACATGTGCTAATTGTTTCATTCCACCAAACTTTGTAAAATGGGCATTTTTAATACAGTTGTAATAAAAGAGAGAAAGAGAGAGAGGAGGGAGGAGGGAGAGAAAGAGAGAGAGGCTTGAGTATCTTTATGTTGGAGGCAGAGGCAGGCAGATCTCTGTGAGTTCGAGACAAGCCTGGTCTACAAGAGCTAGTTTCAGGACAGGCTCCAAAACCACAGAGAAACCCTGTCTTGAAAAACCAAAAACAAAACAAAACAAAAAAAAAAAAAACTATAAGTAAAGCTATCCTGATTCCTTATTTCTCACTTCACTCTACCTAAACTTGATGGTGATGGAGGAAGGTCATTGGTTAATTAATAAAGAAACTGCTTGGCCTTGAGAGGTTAGAACATAGGTGGGTGGAGTAAACAGAACAGAATGCTGGGAGGAAGAGGAAGTGAGCTCAGATGCTATGCTCCCCTATCCAGGGCAGACTCGATGAAGCTCTGACCCAGATTGGACATAGGCTAGAATCTTCCCGGTAAGCGCACCTCAGTGCTACACACATTAATAGAAATGGGCCAGGCAATGTTAAATGAATACACTTTGTGTGTTGTTATTTCAGAGTATAAGCTTGCCAGGTGGCCAGGAGCCGGGCTGTTGGAAGAGGCCTGCAGCTCTTACTACATGATGGAATAAAAAGGAAAAGCTTATTAAAAATCTCTATGTTTTACAGACAAAACATTTCCCACTGCACTGAGACTCAGCAGAGACTTTTCCTGGGATATCTGTGAGTTTTATTACAAGTTTTTAGTGATTGCTCATTTTGCTAATGTTACAAATACAAAAGACACCTGTGAATCATCATGAGAATTAGCTTCATTGTCTTCTAAGAATGCTGCCTTACAACAGATTTGGTTGCCATTCTACTGGTATAGAATTACAAGCATATAATAGTAATAATAACACCTTACATTACCATGCTTTGGTTTTCCAAGTACTTTGACATAAATTATCATATATAAGCCGCATAATAGCTCAGTCCCTTTATTTGTGGATGCCTTGTTTTATTCATGGCTGTCATGCTGACATTAGTCATACACCCTTTACTAATTCCTATGGTTGGTTAATTATGTAAAGCCTTAATCAACCAAACAGAAAGATACAAACTGAGAAGAGAATGTATCACTTGTGATTCTGAACACCTGATTTTCTTTCATAAAATTAATGAAAGCACCCAAAGTATGCTTTATACTGCTTTAGAAATTAATGTTTCTAAATATGTATTATTCATATCCATCAGAGCTAAATGTCACTCGTTAAATTAAACCTATTGAATTGGAGATGGGACAGAAAACACTGAGAAGTACTCAAAGCCCACAGAAGATATTTTTTAAATAAACATCATATTTCATTCAGTTCATTTATTTGGTACAATGTCTATATTATTTTATTGTTTTGAACTATCATTAGTGAGCAAAATGTGCTATGTAATTTCTAGTCAACCATAAAATGGAAAAGCTTTTGATACACTTAGAAAATGTTCCTTGATCTGACTGAATTCTACTTTGACTGAATGCTGTTAAGTATTTAATTCACATCTGAGTTCCACAATCTGACCAAGCAGAGCCACATATCCCTAAAAGATGATACGTTCACTTAGTTTAAAAAAACAAATAATGAATAGGATATATCAAGACTATTCCTAATACAGTCTTGCTTATTTCTTCTAATCCTGATTAATAAAAAAATGAAAAATCAATTTCACATTTGATTTTAGTTGTACTCAACCATGTTTTAAATAAGACATTCTTCTGCATTCTTACAAATTCATGTAAATCAACAAATATTTCAAGGATCTTGTAAAACAGATGGATGTTGAGGAAAGATATGACTAGCTAACAAAATCTTACCTTTCCCTTTAAAACAAAACTCTCTTGATTTCATTGAGAAATTAAAAATAACCCACCTCTTTGTAGTAAGGAGCTGCTTTTTCTTCCTGGCCACCCAGCATGGCGGAGCTGAACGCTGCCTCAGAGAGCCGTGCACAATGCCCCATAACTAGGCACACAGGTGGTCCATGTTGCCACCAAACAAGCTGCAACATGTTGCTCACACCCCATTCAAATGCTTGGTCTCCTGAAGGAGCCAGAGGTCATGCTGGCAGCATGACCCAGAAAGCCAGCATTCTAAAGGGACATGGAATTTTTTTCTGCCCCTGAGTCAGGAAAACCTCTGTTAAAGGACCTGAAGCACACAGCCAGCAAACAGTAAGAAGCTGTGTTAAACTCTGTATGTTTGTGTCGAGAATTCCTTTTCAAGCCCTCTCAGGTTTTAAGTGGATTTTAGTTGGCCACATGGGCGCCAATTTGTAGCAGCAGGCTGCTTATTGGTTCTCGCTGCCCAGAACCAAAATAATCACACAGAAACTGTATTAATTAAATCACTGCTTGGCCCATTAGCTCTATCTTCTTATTGGCTTACTCTTATATCTTAATTTAACCCATCTCCATTAAGCTGTGTATCATCACGAGGTCATGGCCTACCAGCAAAGTTTCAGCACATCTGTCTCCAGTGGTGGCTCCATGGCTTCTTTCTCACTCTGCCTCTTGTCTCACTTTAGGTGTCTCATTTTAGGTGACTGTCCAGGCAGCAAGATGTCTCTGTTTACAATGCACTTCCTGTTTACTTAGGTAATGTTATATCTTTCTGGAGTTTTTGATGGAGTTGAAGAATAGATAGATAGTTATAATTAGTTTTCCTTAGTTATGATAAAAGTAGATATAAATATTATAACTGTAATTCTTGCTTGATACCTGTTTTGTCTGAATCACTTTTAATATTCATAAATAGATAACAATGCCTGCAAGTTCACATAGTAATATCTGTTAAAGTGTCCCTTATGCAAAATGGAACATTTGAACTGTAGTAAGGAGAAAAAAATACCTCATTCCTTCACAGGTAATGATAATAGAATACAACAGCGTTAAAACCTGTTGTCTTAGTTAGGGTTTCTATTGATGTGAAGACATCATGACCACAACAACTCTTATAAAGGAAAATATTTAATTGAAGTGGAAGTTTACAATTTCAGAGATTTAATTTATTAACATTATGGCAGGGAGCATGCCAGCACGCAGGAAGACTTGGTGCTAAAGGAAAAGCTGCTGCATGTTGACTGGAAGGCAACAGGAAAGGGACTGTGCATTGTGCTTAGCAAAGCTTGAGCGTATATGAGACACTTCCTTCAATAAGGCCACACCTACTTCAACAAGGCCACACCTCCCAATAGTGCCACTCTCTATGAACTTATGGGGAACAAATACATTCAAGCTACCACACCTGTGAAGAACACAGATGAGGGAAGTTACAGACCATCATTCATTCCCTTATTTTTCACTCATTTACATTTTGAACAATAGAATAATCACTTAAATGTGAAATTCTTTTAAGCTTAATTAATATCAATATAAAAGCTCAATAATCCAATGATTACTTAGGGGAATGAAACTAAGTATTTTTCTAAGTATCAGTTGTGAAAGAGCATGTATTTTAGTGGTACATGAGTTTATTTTAATAGTTTCTATTAGATATCTATCTTTGTCAGTGTGAGTTAACAGATATGATGATCTGCAATCTGTTCTTAGGACCTACACTTCATGTGACTTACAAGAGTACTTAATTAATTTCATTGAATCAGTTTTATTGAGTAAATCATTATATAATGCAATCATAAGCTTATTTTGTTTCTTTCTAGAAACTGTGTGTGCAATTTCCAAGTGTGTAGGGTGTCTCCAGTTAAAGTGCAACACATTAATAAACCAGAGAAGACCTCCAATTACTTTAGTTTAATTTATTTTTTTATTTTACATGCATGAGTGCTTTGCCTGTGTGTGTATAAGGGCAGTTCATGCATGCAGTGCCAGAGGAGGCCATAAGACAGTGTTGCTTCCTCCATAACTAGAGTTAGTGACAAGTGTGAGCTCCCATGTGGGTACTGGGAACTGAACCTGGATCCTCGACCAAAGCAGAAAAAGCACTTAACTGTTGAGCTATCCCTCTAGCCACCCTTAGGTGACTTATGTTCTTACTCAATTTACTATAAATAGTATCAAATTCCATCACATTCTTTCTTTGACTTGACATTTTAAAGAGCCTTTTAATTAAAGTACCTAGAAAATGGAGACATGATTCTTTCCTTGTAAATGGTTAAATTTCTTTCTTCAGAATTTCCCCCAAGCTTCAGAACATATGAAAAACATGAAAAATTATTGTTATACACATAATTTTTAGCTATATTTCCAAATGCACTGATTTATAAATTATCTGATTTTGGAGTACAGTGCTAGCTTTGAGTCCAGAGATTTGTGCTCGGCAAGCAAGCATTCTGCTAACACCCTTGAGCTGCATTACCACTTCATAAGATATCTGCTTCTAAAATGCAAAAAAATATTTGTTACCATTTCTTGAAATTTGTTATTTTTGTAACTTATGTGTAAAATAATAAAAGTAGAGCATTTTATGTGATAAATGTAATATGCCAATACATATATACATTATAAAATTTAAAATGAGGACTAGGTTCCTTATCTATTTTTTTAGGTTTTCTTATTCTCATTCTTGTCTATTCATAGTTTATCATCCACTCTTTCTCATTGCTCTCCCAGGCTTCCCCCCCATTCTACTCTCAAGTTTTATAAGATCAGGTTTCATTTTTTTTTTTAAAATGTATTTATTTATTTTCTGTGTTTGTGTGTAGGTTTGTTCTCATGAATGAGACAAGCAGAGAGGATTTGCTCTGTGGAGTTAGAATTATGTGCAGTTGTAAGTTGCCAGTGTTGATACTCAGAATTGAACTTAGATCATTTTAATCATTTTCAACTAATCAATCAGATTAACTTTTTTTTTATTTTTTACATGTGACTTATAGTATCTGTTTTACAGTGCCTGAATTACTTCACTGAATGTAGGATTTCCTGTTCTGTATGTGTTGCTGTGAATAAAAAGATGGCAATTTAAATTTTTTTGGTGTGTGTGTGTGTGTGTGTGTGTGTGTGTGTGCCACAACAAATGGTTGGAAGTCAGATGACAACTTCCTGGATTCAATCCTTTCCTTTACATGGGTCCAGGAACTGAACTCAAGTCATTAGTGGTAAACATTTTTACTGCTGAGCCATCTTGTCTACCAAGCATGTATTTATTTTAATAGCATTGTATGGCCAATAGAATTTCCTTGACTTTATGAACCATTTTTTTTCCCATGCACTAGATGACGGATGCAAAAAAGCATTCATGGAAACAAAAAATTTTCATTTCCTAGATACTATAAACAGTGCTACAAACCTAGGCATAGGCTGATATGATGTGGGATGTCCTTCTGTATATGTGTTGCTTTTATTGGTTGATGAATAAAGTTGTTTTGAACAATGGCTTAGCAGAGTAAAGTCAGGTAAAAAATCTGAACAGAGATATATGGAGAGAGTAAGCAGAGTCAAGGAGATACCATGTACCTGCCTATGAAGCAAACCATGCACCTCGTGGTAGAATGTAGAATAATAGAAATGGGTTAATTTGAGATGTAAGAGTTAGTTAATAAGAAGCCTGAGCTAATAGGACAAACTATGTTGTAATTATTATAGCTATTGTATGATTATTTTGGTCTCAGCAGACAGGAAACAAATATGCAGTCTCCATCTACACTGATGTCTCATGATTTTACTTTCTTGAGTTATCTACACTTGATGGATTTATGGATCAAGTGGTACTTCTATTTCTAATTTTTAATGGAAAAATCCATGTTTTTCTACACTAGAAAAGTAATTGACTTTCACAATAATAGTTCCAAGAGTTCTTCACATTCTTCCCAGTGGATAAAGGATGGTGTAGGTGGAAGGTGGGTCAAAGAAAGGAGAGAAGGAAGAGTGAACTGGGATTACTATGTAGAAGAATAGATCGTTTTAAAAACTAAATAAAAAGAAAAAGATAATATTTCCATTTTAAATCTTCTAAAACTGTAGCTACTCTCCAGTAATGGAGCATAATTTTCAACATTTTTATACAAAATCAACAAGCCAATAATAATGTTAGACCATTATAAATTTTTGAATATCTCAGTGAAGATACACATGAATGATAAACCTTGAACTGGGGTTAATTTGAAAAGTAGAGGTTTTGATAAAATGTAAGAGAAACACAATATTTCAAAAGCTAGAAAAGTAATGGGCAATACATTATCAATATTTTATACTAATTGCACATTAAGAGCATTTCTTGATTACTTTGGATTAAATATTTTACTATTGAAACATATTTTTCTCATTTGCAATTTAAAAATATGTCTCCTGGATAATTTAGAGTTGCATTTGTGGTTTGCAACACTTCTGTTTCATCGTCAGTCCAAGCACAGCCCTCTACCTGCAGATTCCTTCCCTGTGATCTACTCATTGCTGCAGTTGTGAGCAGCACCATCATTCACAAACCAGTGAACTTTCTAAGACACTTCTGGTCTCATGTTGATTATGAGGGGAAGCTTACCTAATGAATTATTCACTTTTTAGGACAGAGGAAGCATTTAGTGAGTCCCCAGAGAAGTGTTGAGTGGAGGGCAATTTTAGGTATGTAGATCTGTGACGTCTCTTCTCAGGATTTGCCTGCCTATTTCAATGTAAACATGTAGAGTTATTTTTCCATGGACTTATGTTGTCCAGTTGGGTATTTACTTTTATAAGCAACCATTGCTGTCTAATATTCCTGGAACAATCTATACTGATCATACTAAAAACAATGTTGTTTCTTTTTATTCTTTATTGTCATATTATTCTCAATATCAGTGTTTTAGTTATAATATTTCTTTTCCAGTATTGTTATTTTATGTTAATGTCATACTCTTATAAAAACATGTAAATATTTTCCAGCAAATAAAAATAATAAAATGGTAAATGAGACTGACATTTTTTAAGATTGAGCTGAGAGCAAAATCATGGGTAATTATCTATAGCAGTCTGGCACAGGACAGCTATTAAAGTGATAACAAGATTAACAATATCCTTGTAGAAAGTACAGACACCAAGCCTTTTGTTTTGTTCATTATTTGTTTTGCTGGTGTGCTCCTGTCAGGCATAGACACTGACTTTCTAGGGCCATAGTGGTTTTTAGCCCTTTATCTGCATGCTGGGAAAACGAATGGTAAAGTCACATGCTTGAAGGAAATGCCAGATTGCATCCTTCCTCTGCTTGATACTTATTTATAAAATAGATCTGAGCAGCAAAATACGGATTTATACCAAGGAAAGTATCAGTCATTTTCCTTCAAAGGGCTGAGGTTTTACTTTTTCCATTGCTTTGCTATTCTACTTAAAAGCCATTTGGGTATAATTACGTGGATGCTTAAATTATCCCTCAAAATTTGCTAGATTACATTGCTAGACAGGTAAAATGATGCTGGTGTCAGTCACCTGAAAACAACATAGGCTATTGCTAACGTTCATGACTACATATCAGAATTAGAGAGTAGGACCCTATTACTGAAGACATGGCACACTTTGGAGGACATGCACAAATCAGTTATAAACTGCCCCAGAAATTATACTGGTTAGATTTTATACTATTGAAAGATGATATAGGATGGTAGGGGAGAATGGAATCAGTAGTTTTGCCCAGTGCTGGACCCAGCTAATAAGAATGTGTACACTGTTGCAATAACAGCACATTTTTTGATATGGGTAATCATCTACTTTCTGATTAAATTTGAAGACTGATAAAAAAAGAGAAATTTCATGATTGGTACTCTTAAGTCTGATCAAATCCCATGGCTTGGCAGGTTAAAACCAATGGTTTTGCCAGACCATTGGTTGGGTAAAGTGCCTTCGAAATATTTTTGTGATTGCCCAATCTTGGCTATTTGAACACAGGAGAAAAATCATGAATAATTACATACATAAAATACTAAAACTAAAGAAAGTCATATATTAGGATCCTGTGTTATATAATTTCTTTCCTGGCTTAGAGAGCTGCTCTTAGAAAATGACCGGTATATGCACATTGCATGCTCAACTCACTATGACTGAAAGGTCTTTTCTTTCGACCAAAGGACCAAGGTTTACCTCATTATCAAAGTCCTCATGGACTATTTCAACATCTTCCAAACTTACTGAGGGGTTATATGGATTTTAAAATACTCTTTATTTAAGTCAGTAATCTTTCCTGAAACAACATTTATGCACTATCCTTCCTATAATAACACCAAATGACTGCTTCTGTAGAGTCCATCAGTGGAGACAGCATTATCCTTCAGGCCGTCGCAGTGACTAACCGTCAATACCAGTGAGAACTTTAACAAAGCAGAATGTCCTAAAGATTAGAGAATGAATTACAGGAGCAGAAGACTTGTGAAGGAAATTGGCATAGTCCTTGCACAGAGGTAGCAGTCGACTGGTGAGGGAGGTGATATTTGGAAATTAGATATTTGGAAAGAAAAAGATCATTTCATGAGTTTGTGTCCTATGAGTCCATCTTCTTTTGTACTCACTAGTGTATCTCCAGAAGCATGTGATATATGTTTCAATCATAAATTGCTAGTTCACAAATTATGCATAGAATGAATGAATGAAGACATGAATGATTTTATTTTATGAGAGATGGAAAATAATGAACTTATAAAGTGTGAATAATATCTGTAGGTAGTAAAATTGCATGATATTAAGTACTCATATGAGAAAAAGAGGATTCCTTTGTCTATTATAATTTGTTTATGAAATTGTTCTTAAATAGAATCATAAAATTTCTATGAAGAAATACTTTTTTTTGCCATGCTCATACACAACAGGAGAACAAATGTAGATGTAATGTGAGGAGACTTTTCTTCTGCCTCCTCCTATAAAAGGTGCTTGGGGTGCCTTTCCTGATGGTGAAATTGAGCCACTTAAGTTCTCCTGATTGTCTCATAATACCAGTGACAAATCTGTGTAAGACAGTTGATAAGAGGTATATGATTCTGAGCCAAATAGAACCAAGTAGTTTTGAGCTCCTATCTAACATGAACCCTATAATTAAAAAGTTGAATTATAAAGCAATACATAAAAGAACTTCCTCAAAGATGATAACCCTAAAAATTGACCCATCTTGAAAATTTGACGCTTTGAATTAAATGTTTAAAGTTAAAGAAATTATCATTTTAGACTCTAATTTTACATAAATTTAAAATAGTTATAAAGACAATTGATAGTTGAGTAACCAGAGATAATAATAATATCGGACAACCATTTTATAGTTGAAAAAACTTGAATTGAGCGAAGTTGAGAGATATATTTAATCACTTTCTACTTTGTATATGCTAATGAACTTTGGGACTAATTTATGACATGACAATTTATAGAACTATCTATCTATATCCACTCTATCTATCTATCTATCATCTATCTATCTATCTATCTATCTATCTATCTATCTATCTATCATCTATCCATCATATATCTTTCAAACATCTATCTATTAGTACAGCATTTTTCTATGTAGCCCTGCTGGTCTGGGACTCACTATCTAATCTATTTTCCCCTCAAATTCATAGAGATTAAGCAGCCTCTGCCTTGCAAGCATAGATCTTAAGGCATGCATGTACTACCACTTCTAGATGAATCATCAAAATTTCAAGGAAGGAATTAATATTTGACTTTCATAATTTTAGGATTCCTCCTGTTATAATAATATAAACTGAATGTAATATTATTCCATGAAAATTTTAAATATTTATATAATGAATTTGATAAGTATAATAAAAAAGGATTGAGTTATAAAACGTGTCTTCTTTTTGTATGTTTAAAAGTTTTTATTTATAATTTTGACAAATTTTAGATATATCTTCACATTTTATCAATTGACGGGTCTGATAAACCATTTTTCCTATCTTTGCATGATTTTATATTGATTCTTCCAGGTTTTTAAAATTTTGCCAGTTCAGTTCCTAAAAATGAAATGCCTTCTCTTATATGTTGCAATACAATTACAAGAAAGACATTTTATGTCTTTCAACAAGCTAAGCTATTGATATTTTTGGTTTTAGACCTGATATTCTTATTAATTTTTAATTTTATTTTACTTGATTTAGGATATCATTTATATAAGAATTTTTATGAAGCTTGAAAATGATTGCTACAAATGATACTTTATAAAATTTTAGAGGGGAAATGATTTCTAAGTTTTAAAATTAAGCAAAGGTTTAAACTAGTAAGATGTTTATGAATTAGAATTTATGAGAAAGAAAGGGTATAAAAATGAAAAGATGACACAGGCTTTGTTGTTTGGTGAGTAGGAAGAAACTGATTTTTATTTAACATACCTACAGATTTGTGTGTAACATCTCTGGACACACAAGGACATTTCCTTCGTTGCTCACTTTTCTTGATTTCATTTGTCTAGAACTTTATAACAAAGGCACTGGAAAATATACAATGGCATTATATAGAAATTAAACCATGAAGGATAAAAAAAAAAATCCCTGGTCTAGTTGCTTGCATCCTGAAGTCTTCTGGGTCTGCTTTTAACTTTTAACTTCCTTCTAAATAAATACTAAAGATTATAGGGTGTTTATGACCTGCAATGAAAATTACTCTTGCTCAATGTGTCAGTTACCTGATCAATAGATTTTGCTTTCATATTTCTATCATTTTAACACTGGCAAAGTCACTTGAAATTTTCCTGCTGCAGTGTGTGATAATTTAAAAAATCTTAAAGAGCAGTCTTCCATATTATCCCTTAAATAGATAAAAGATTAAGGAGCCTTATTTGTTTGATTAATTTCTATGAGCCAAGTTGTTAGAACATTATTTATGAATTTAGATAAGGAAAGAAAATTTGGCTTCATCTTCCCATGCCCTCCTATTACAGTCTCTTATTAATTATAATTTACATAAAAAGTCAGTTGGAAGAAATCTTAGCCACGAAGAAGCAGCCGAGACTGGGAACAGACATATAGTCAAATTCAAGAGCTTTTTTTTTTAGTTTTTAAAACTATTTTTATTGCACTCTATATTTTTCTCTGCTCCTTTCGCTTCCTCCCTGCTCCCTTTCTACCTTCTCCCATGGTCCCCATGCTCCCAATTTACTCCGGAGATCTTGTCTTTTTCTACTTGCCATGTAGATTAGATCCATGTGTGTCTCTCTTAGGGTCCTCAAGAGAATTTTTTGGTTTTGCCTCTTGTTTATAAATTCTTTACCCTGTTTTTTTTTTTTTTTGCATTCTTCTGTTTCCTGAGAATTTTTTAATCTCTTTCTACCCTACCTCAGTAATATAATAAGTAATTCAAAAGCCCTTTTATTTCTTTTTAGGGGATAGAGCTGATGTATACTTTTGTTAGAATTATAGATTCCCATTTAAAAAATTAATGTTAAATTTCAAATTTGCATACACAAATTTGCACACCACATGTGAAGTAACGGGACTCCCAAGGTATGATTCAGATTCTGGAGAGTTTACACTGTTTTCAACCACATTTAATAACTGAGCAATACTACAAGTTATGATGGTTGCCAATGAAGACCTTTTCAACTTGAAACCCCAGATCGGTTTGTCCCAAAGGGATTTTGAAGGAAGTTCAGTATAAGAAGATTTTATGGGGAAAATGGTGAAGCTAGCCAGATGAATCTGATTCTAGATCTATCTTGTAGGCTCTCTTATAATAAGCAATAGCCACAGCTATTACATGTGTGCCTTGTTAACATGACTGAGGGGAGCCAAGATAAAGATGAGTGTATGAGCTCTCTGTACTACGACAGCAGTGCCATGTTTAGTATTTGGGGACACAGGATTAACTTTGTTTTCCAAGGGGGGATTTGTACAATAATGAACCCAATCTGTGTTTAATAAGGTTTTCTTCCTTTGTGTTCATTGTAATATGGAAATAGTTTTAGTTTGTTTGCACAGAAGTCCCCACTGGCTTACATCACAGTACAGTACATAGCAGCAGAATGTCAGCTAGTATCAAGTGCCTCATCTCTGGGTGCACATGGCTTGCTGCCTCTAGAGATTTCTTTTTAATAAATGAATCAATAGTGCCCAATTGAAGTATGTTTTATTAAATTAACAGTTTAATAATCTCAATTATATTGAAGTCTTTGCAGAAATATTCTGTGGTTTGTACACTACCCCATAACACACACTTTGAGAGATGTAAGTCCCAAAATTTAAAAAAAAATGACATGTTATCTTTCAAAATTGTACAATAAAAAGGTAAACAAGCAGTTAGTATATACTGAAATGTGTGTGAGAGTACACAATTCAGGTGTTTATATATATGTTGCAGATAAGGTACTGTGTATGAAGATTAGGAAAATCTTGTTTTTTTTCCAGTGTTGACTCTTAAATCTTAAAATTATGAGAATTACTAAAAGAATCATTTTAATAGTTTAGAAATAACTTTAAATGATATTGTATTTTTAATAGTTGGTGATTATATTGCATATTGCCTGTATTTAGTGAAAATGGCATAACCACCACCACAACCACAATAAAATGTTATTGTGTGGCAATGCTTATTTTAATTAGCTATATTTGGTTATTTTATAATGCAGAAATACTTTTAAAAATCATGTTTTGCTTAATAAATGTATATAGTATCACATATCAATATAAAATTAAAATAAAGAGTAGTATTATGGAGTACTGCTTTGGCTCCCAGAAGTTTGAAATTGTTCCACATTAAATATTGATCCTATAACACTGAGCCCTAAGATTTTCTAAGACAAATTATTATGTTTAAATTGAGAAAATTGAACTAGTTTAACTTGAAACTGGGCCTGAGACCCTGAGCAGTGTGGCCATGACCAAAGTGATTCCTTAGTGGATATGGGGGTTTGAATAAGAATCACTCCCATAGATACCTATATTTGAATGTTTGGTCACAAGGAATTGGCACTATTGGAAAGCATTAGAATCATTAGGAAGGGTGGCCTTGTAGGAGGAAGTGTGTCACTGGCAGGTGGGCTTTGAGGAATCAAAATCCATGGTTGGCCCAGTCTCTCTCTGCCTATAAATCAGGATGTAGAACTTTCAGCTACTACTCTAACACCATACTTCCTATGCCTACCACCATGCTCCCCACTATGATGGGAATGGACTAAACCTCTGAAACTGTGAGCAAGGCTCGAATTAGCTTTCTTTTATAAGGATTTCCTTGGTCATGTGCCTCTTCCCATCAATAAAGCAGTGACTGAGATAGCAGGCTTCTGTTGCAGAGTATTTCATGTTGATGAAGAACTCTAATGCTGACTGGGCAGTCACTGTACCGCTGAAATCAATATTTGAAGCTGGGTAAGATAAACATTTCTAGCATTTGGAAGTTCATAATTACTAAGTGTTTATCTATACTGTGGATTTCCTCTCTCCTGATCCAAATGTGTTTCAGCACACTCTAAGTAGCCTCCACTGACCCCTAAAAGCTTGATTAAGATAGTTTCAGTTGCATTATTTTTGTATAGAAACTATTCCAACATACAATGTTTTGAATTAACATTTTAATTTTACTCCTTTGTCTCAAGGTCAGAAAGCATCTCAGCTCTGTTCTTGGAGGTACATTTAGAATGTTTCCAACACATATGTATCAGCTACAGATGCTTAATCAAGACCAGTTGTGAACAAAACGCTTCCCTCCTTACTCCTATGTCAAAAACCAGTTTTCAGTGTGATGTTGTTTGGAGATAAGGCCTCTAAGAGAGACCTTGAGAGTGAGATCAGTTTGTTCTCTCTCTCTGTTTCTCCCTCTATCCTTTTCTCCTTTATCTGTCTGCTTCCATTCTTTTCTCTTTCCTTCCTTCCTCTCTTTGTCATGCTATGTGAGTATACAACATGATGACACCTGCCTATAAACTTAAAAAGCAAACCCTCTCCAGAAAACTATTCTGTCAACCCTTTGGTTTTGGATTTCTTGTTGTTCAGAACAAATATTTGGTTTATTCATTTAGTCCATACCAGTTTGTTATAGCATCCCAAATCAACTAAAATAGGCATGTTAGCCTAGTCTGCTGTAGGCTAAGGTACCTGTCTTCCCTGTTGGAATAAGTGTGTCCTTGTTGGAGAAGGTGTGTCTTTGGTGATGGACTTTTAGCCAACACCAGACCCAGGGTCTCCCTCTCTGCCTGTTGCCTGCAGATCAGGATTTTAATCTGGCAGCACTACTATATCACCACACTTTCCTCCATACCACCATGTCCATGATGAACGTGGACTAACCCTCTGAAACTGTAAGCAAGCCCACAGTTAAATGCTTTCTAAGAGCTGCCTTAATTATAGTGAATTATAGTGTCTTTTCACAGTTATAGAAAAATAACTAAGACACATAGCATTAAATCATGACCTTGTCAAGATTGAAGGAGGCTTTCCTACAAGTCTAGTCACTTACAGGACAATTCTTTCACTCATTGTGTACCAAGGTGTGGGTTTCTCACTGCAGAAATTTCAGAATAGTTGGGTTTCCTACTAGTAACTGTCTTCCAAAAAAGGAGAAGAAGGACAAGGAGAAGGAAAAGGAGAAAGAGGAGGAGGAGGAGGAGGAGGAGGAGGAGGAGGAGGAGGAGGAGGGGAAGAAGTTCTTGATACTGTTGAATTTAAGATGCAGATGTTAGAGTTCTAATCCATTAACTATTGGTTCAAAAATATTCAGCTGGAAAAAAAAAAACCCTAATTTCTTGGAGGTAGGGATGTCAAAAATTCATGCCTATTTTTTAATTTCTGATATAATTGCTTCTGATTTGGCTCAACAACCAAGGGTTTGAATTTTTGTTATATGGTTGATAATTTTTATTATTATAAAGTTTTAGCTATTCCAGTTATTTTTCCAAAGGAATATTAATACAAGATACTGAATGAATATTAGTATAGGAAAACTATTCAAATGTCTGGTTGTCAAAATATCTTCAAAGGTTTAATATAGGCAAAGGAAGCTAAAGTTACACATATATACTTTGCCCTTCAAATAAGAGTACTTGGAAAACAAACACACAGAACTTCCTGGCAGTATCTAGACATGATTCCAGAGAATCCCAGTAAAGATTGAGCATGAGTTAGGATGTATTAGGTTATTCCTTTACAATGGTGAGAAAACAGTATGGATCAAAGAAATAAGTCTTGCAATTTTCAATTTTTCATCTTTCCTGGCTCTGGCACACAGATCCAGTCTGAGTACAGCTCTCATTTGGCCAGTAGATTATAAAGATGAACAACAAATGCGTCATCTGATGAAGACCTTGGGGCTAAACCGGGGTGTTTTTAGGTTAAGCATTTTAAATACTCATGTTTTACTTTTAATATCTTCAGCTATAATGAGTTAATAGTGAAATAATCACACTATAAATCAAAGGATCATCTATGTATTAGCATTCCAGAGTTGGTCTATAAAGATGTCATAGACATGGTAGCTTACACAGCAGAAGTTGTTTTTCCCTCTTATGGAGACTAAAATCCATGGCTAAGGTATTAATAGGCTTCATTCCTATTGAAGTCACATTCTAAGATTTTTTTTGACTTATTAGTGGTCATATTTTTAGGTTTTCATTATCTTTCCTATATAACTGTACAATTCCAAAGTTCTTTTATAGGCACATTAGTCATATTGAATTAGCATCATTTATACAATTAAATTATGAAAGGTCAGGATTATTATGAATTCATGAGTTGGGCACATAGAATATTCATTCCAGACCCCCTGGGATCATCCTTCTTTCTTTCATCCTCACTTGGCAATACTGTATTAAGAAGAGATAAATAAATTGGGAAAGATTAAAGGGAAAGGATGAAGAAAACAGGTAGGTTATGAGGGAAACAGTGCAAGGAAAAGAAATAGTTGTTTGCTAGAAACAAACCTTACAGATTTCAATAAACCTTCCACAATCACAGCATAAAACTTTCAATTGCAAAACATTATCATTAGTTATGCAGTTTGAGAAAAAGTTCCTTCTTGTTTCGTTTCAGACTTCTCGCTGATAATGAAAATCAATAACATGACATGTTGTTCTACTGTTTCTATCCAGACATTTCTAACGTACTGTCAGGCATGGTTTTTATTTGATTTTCCGGGCATATTTGCCAGATAATCATTTGTTTTTGTATTACAAAATAGTTCAGCTGTGCCTCATTGCACACTGAAGATAATACTTGACAAGTGGTTGTCCATGACTCACCAAGCAATGCTCATGTGGGTTGACAAAGTATGCTCACAGAATAGACAAGCTGACGTTCTATGCAGTCAGCTTGTTTTCCCCCTTCACTGACTGCACTGACTGGTTATCTGCTAGAAGAGGGAATAAGTCAGAAATATATGTGTATTAAAAAAGAATGTAAGTGGGATTATATTGAGCATCTTATTCAGATATTTTTGGAAAGATATTATCATACATATAAGTTGAGTAGAAAATAAGAAAAATATTAGAATAATTGCTGATAGTTTGTTGATACTTGAGGCAGAAAGGGGTTTTGTTTTAAAAAGTATATGGCAACAAGGATAACAGATCCAACTGGACAAAATTCTGCTAAATATTTTCTAAGGTTAATCAGCTTTCTAAAATAAAAACAATATACTTCTTATTTGTTGCATATATTTATAGCATTATTCACATATTTGGAAGAAATTGTTTTAATTCTTTTGTTTATCTTGTGTTTCTTAATGGAGTAAGATCCATAAATAAATTTATGACTTCAATATAAATATAATGTACTTTAACATTCCATGAGTAAATGCTTCATAGAATGTCCCATCTACTTTCTTTAATGAAATGGGTCTTTACTATTATTATCTGTGTTCTGTATCTTAAATTAATTTAGACAAACAATCCGTATCTTCTTATTAGATGTCTGGTGTGTAGCAAACTTTTTGTTGGATCATCTTTGGATTGCCAGTCCCCTAAACAAATCAGAGACTTCTTATTAATTATGAAAGCTTGACATTTAGGCTTGCCCCAAACTAGCTCTTAAAACAAATTAATCTGCTTCTATTAATCTACATTCTACCACATGACTTTTGAAAAATTCTCCATTTCTGTACATCCATCTCCTGACATCTCTGAATTCATCGTGGATTCATCCTGCTGACTTCTTCTCTCTGCCCCGCTATTGGCTATTCTGCTTTTTATTACATCAATCACAGGACACATCTTCATATAGTATGCAAATATCCCACAACACTCGTGTGAAAACTTGCTGCTTAAATAACAAGTGGTCATGGGACTGAATATTAGCTTTGTAGCACTGCTTTAAAGTTGCTCAAAGGACAGTTACTTGAATGTGTCTCTAACTCTAATCTCCTGAGAGAAATTATTTACCAATTGAAAAGTTATTTGTAACTAACATTACTACAGAATCTAAAACCCTAAAGTATAAACTAATTATGGAATGATTAAAAGACAAAATTTACATAAACACTACAGAAAATAATTATTCTAAAATTTAATTTATTATCACATAACTCAAAGTGGCAAAATCCCAATGTGAAATAAATATTTGACAAATAATTTTCAACAGGTGTCTACTCTGTCACAGTTCATGGCAAATAAAACCTTATAAATAGTTTCAGGGACAGATCGACACTACAGAAACCTTGTGGAATTCATCTTTCATGATCATATTTGAGGAATGTCAGCACTGTCATCCCCTCAGCAAATATTCACTGAACTATGACAAGCACAGCTCTGAAGGCTGTGAATAATGCAGGGTGTATAGAATAGACTCTGACATCCAGAATTCTGTGGTTTCTGTCTCTTATTCAACAAACTGTTATTGAACACTACCTACAGTGCAGGTATCTTGCTAAGGATGCCCTGAGGATTAAGTAAAGAATTATGACACTCTTGTTGCCTGTTTTATTTATCAGTTCTGCCTACACTCTCTTATAATGTAGGACCTAGGTTTGTTATTTACCTACTGAAGGCACTAGCTAATTGAGCTATAACATTTCTGCACTATTGTCTCTCAGACTTCAGGCAACCTATGGCTCATTTTCTACATCACTATTTTATTTGACCTTACTGATTTATCCTATTTTTTTAATTGGTATCATCTATATCCTATATTTTGGAGCCTACACTGTGAAGGTGTTTAGAATAATTCTATATTTTCTTAGAGGCTTTCAACTACTGCTTATCTTGACTACATCTTCGCCAAATCAGTCTATCATATGCCTGATCTCTTGCTTGAAATTATTCTTTATTTAGAACTACAGTATCCCACTTGTAATGTCTTTGGTGGGAGAATTATCCATTCTCTAACTTACTCTAAAATAAAATTGGTTTAATATTTATTTTTAACTCTGATAACAAAAAGCAAAATACTACTGCATTTTATTTTTTTAAAAAATTTTTATTTATTTATTTATTTATTAAAGATTTCTGTCTCTTCCCCACCGCCGCCTCCCCTTTCCCTCCCACTCCCCCAATCAACTCCCCCTC